>NW_009224448.1:0-20464 GCF_000690835.1 Fulmarus glacialis | reverse complement strand
GGGGGCCGGGGGCACCTCCCGGGGAAGGTGAATAGGGATGGAGGGCGCTCTCGCCGGCCCGGTCGTTCCCAAGTGCCGGCCCGGGTTGCCATGAATGTGTCGGGGCACCTCGGGGAAGGCTGCTGTCTGCGGGGAACCGCCGAGCCGCCCTCAGCGACGGGCAGGGCGCTGTGCCGGGTGCTTGCTGCTGGGAGACTGGCTGCATATGTTTTGAAGAGCTATTACACGCAATGTTATTTTTCAGCTGTCGGGAGAGTTTAAATCGGGTCTGCACAGAGGTGCTGAGTTTGCAAGGGATGGGTAAAGTGACATGCGAGTTTTTGTCTATTGCTATCTGCCCTCCAGGCAATTACGAGGGGTTGTCTTCTCTGCTGCTCTGTGGAGGTGTGGGCTGTTCGGCGGCGTTTTCTGCGTATACGAAACGACGCAGCATCAGTGTTTAAGGGAGAAGGAGTGAGTGGATGAATGCAGTGGTTGTAACTTTATTGTTTCAGCTCGTTTCTATTATGTGACTGCCATTAGCAGGGAGGGGAACAGGAGCTTGTTCCTGCCCTGGTGTGGGAGGGAACCCAATGGATCTGCAGGTTGAAGAGCTTTTTCATGTCTGCTCTTTGGTTTCATGCTGAAACGTTTTCCTGCCTTCCTCTTACCTCCTGTCTTTATTTCGCCTGCCTCTTGCAAGGAGATACTTCAACTGGAAAATATGAAACATTATCTTTAAGTCTATGACATCCAGGTATTGCTAGTAGGCTCTGGAAGTCAGTGTAGTAGTAAAGCTTCTTTTTTTTTAATTACAATTCCTACAGTAGTTAGCCGTAGGCTGTTGACTGCTTTATGACCATCAGGCTCAGAAATAGCTGCTGATCTCATACTCCCTTTTAGATACCTGTACGGAGGTTTTGTTAGAGAACTGTTCAATGACTTCTTATATCAGAAGGAGTGCGAGCTTAGGCAGTTATGCAGGTACACCTAAAGGAAGCCCTGCTGCCTGCGCGGCTGTGCGGGTGGCGTGTGCGGAGTTAGAAACCCAGTTTAGAAAGGAGCATTGTAAGAGAGAGAACCGAGTAGCTCATGTAGGGCGAAACACTGTGCATACCATGTTCCTTGCAGGGAAGCCTGTGAGCACAGTGTGCTGTCTGGGATGAGCAGGCACTTGGATGGGCACTTGGAATTCTTTCAGGTAGCAGAGATGAGGTGCAGGCGGCTCTTCTCCACTGAAAGCAAATGAGTGGCAAGGGAATAGGTTTCTGCGTGTGTGTCCGTCAAGGAAAAAAAAGAAAGCTTTGCAAATGTGGAGCTGCATTGACAGATGAAGTCTGTCTCTACTGGGATTTCTTGGCCTAGAGAGCAAATAATTCATCCCCCACCCCCAAAAAGCAATTATTCTGTGTACACTTCGTGGTGGTCAGGGTTTGCTACAAAGTCTGCTGACTAGAGCTGCTTGCACTCATACCTTCCAAAATATGTCTATAGCTGGTTTTTTTTTTGGTTTTTTTTTTTTTTTTTTAAAAAGAAACAAAAGGCATTGTAGCTGGTGGGGAGGGCGGGAGCTCCTTCCACAGCGCATGAAGCATTTGATGTCAGTGTTTGATGTGAGTGGATTTGTTCAAAACTGTAAGACTGATTCATAGATTTTTCTGGACACTGTATGTACAGGTGTGCCTGGAGACTTCATTTCATGTGCTGTGTTGCCCTCTCTTTGCTGGTGTTATGATTCAGTCCCCTCTCCTCCCCCAATATAAACAGCTATTACATTAAACACTTGATAACCTTTTTTTAACCTGCTTGCATGGGTACAGCTGTGCCCTGCCAAAAGAGTGTGGCTTTATACCACTTAGAGGTCCTGCAAGGAGGAGAGATGATCTGGATGCCCTGGCGCATCCCTCCCTGGCCTGCCTCCTGAGCAGCTGAGCTTCAGAGTAACCCGCTTTGTGCAACCTCTTACTGGGGAGGAGCTGGAGACCTCTCCAGAGGATCTGTAGTCTGGCCAGGGCTACTTGGCTGGAGTTGGAGACTGCACTGCGCTTGCTCTGCTGCGTGCTCTGACACTCTCTCCCAGCCATCTTAAGAGGTGCATGTTGAATGAACATTATGATGTTAAAATGTGTTGTCTCAGATGCTTCCTTGCGGTGAAGTAAGTGGAGGTCTCTTTCAGTCATGCCAAAACGAATTCTTGATGTGAGCTGCTGTCACTTGATCTAATACTTGCATATGCACCTAGTTTGCAAAAGGTGTTGGGTAAATTGGTAGATGGTTGTGCCTTACTCTGATTCTAAGAACAATGATCCAAAGCGGGACTCTTACCTAAATAGGTGGAAATAACTATGATAGAAATGCTCCAAGATTTTGTTATCTCTGAACTCCTCAAATGTTTTGTTTGAGTTTTTGTTTTCTCTGGAAAGAACGGAATCTCAAGCCACAGTTGATGCAATTTTGTAGATCATAAGAAAATAAAGCATTTCCCCCGAATGCTCAGGGATGAGGTTCTTTGTCCCAGTTTTTGCTGTGCAAAGATAACTTGAAATGAGTAGTGACTGGGAAGGAAAGATGTAGTTGCCAAGGTTGACTAACATTTCTTGGAAGCCTTCAGTGCTTCCAAGTGTGGGACCTTGTAAATATTCATATTATTCTGTGATGTAAATGAGTTGAAAAGTAGTTTCTGAAAGTGCATGACCATGAAAGTGTTATTCATTAATGGATGCTGATCTACTAGGCTTCGCACTAAACTGAGGCTTAATTACTTGCAGACATGACTGAGAGAATTTTTCACAATGTTGTACTTCTGGAAAAATGCATGATATGGTAATATATTCGAGGTAGCATGTGATAATAAGGATGGAGACTTAAAGGTGACAAGAAGAAGCAAAGTAGGTCATAAACTTCGCTGAGTTACCCTTTAAAGGTTCCTTTTTTTACACCTGTATATAAATTACAGGTTGAAAGTTTAAAATGAGAATTCAGATTTTCATTATTGTGGTAATATTAAACAGTTTAGTGGTGTTCTTTGTTGTGCCTAATACTCAGCTGCTGCGTGCTGTGCTTAGCTGAAGAAAGGTGTGCCTGGTTGGGAGGTTGTATAATAAATAAGGAGCTGGGAAGTGCTTTTGGCTGTTTTATTTGATTTTTCTTCCCCTGATGCTTTTCTCCTGCTCCCATCTAACTGGTCATTTTTCTGATGATAAAGCAGCGTTTTATAAGGCCTTCTCCATCTGGCTTTGCATAGTCTTGTGCTTGAGCGTCTAGGCAGATAGGGGGAAGTGTATCGAAAAGAGTGAAGAAGGTCCCACTTGTTTTACTGGGGTCTTGGGAAGATGAGGTGGCTGCAGAGTTACTTTTTCAGTGTAGCACACAACTGGTTCTGTACCAAGAGGAGCCTGTGAATGCTGAAAGGATGCTGCTGCAGCTGCCGTTTGGAGAGTTAACTCAGCTGTGCGTTGATGTAGCTGTAACAGGCTGGCTGGAAGCTGTTTTAACTGTTTTCCCTCTGATGTGAGCGTTTCGTCTTTGTGTCTCAGACGAGTTAGTGAAAGGAAAGAAAATGACTTCTTGTGTTCCCGCATCTGTTCAGTTACAAACCAAAAGTAGCACTTCGTATTTCAGGTTAATGTGCGCCATCATCTTGGATGGGGAAGTTGCAGGTCTTGCTGTCCAGAACTGGATTAATGAGGTCTTGTATTTAATTGTGTTCTGGCCAAAAGGCTTTTATGTTCTGTCTTTTATCTACCTGTAAAGTTCCAGGAATGCAAAGGGCTGCTCAGCTTTGTGGCTGGGGGGATTGCTGCAGCCTGCCTTCACTGTGAGGGAGGTCAGTGCCTGTAGTAAGAAGGGTGTTGCGCTCCGCTTCTGCTAACCTTGGGTGTCCAGGAGCCGCTCTTTTCCCTCCTGCTCCCTGCCTTGCCAAGCTGTGCTGCAGCAAGCTTCTGGGTGCATGAACACATTTACTCATGCCATTTTCAGAAACAACAAGAAACTTGTTTTTGGTACTGTTAGTGCTTTTTTATAATGGGATGGAGGGAGAACAGAGAAAAGACTTCTTTCGATGAGGGGGGCATGCATGTTGTTTGTAGTACCGCGACTCAGATTTTTGACAAGTACGTGTTTTAGAGCACCAAACGGCAGACTTCACTTCAAGAGTATGTTCTTACAGTGCCTGAGGGGGAAACAAAACAGATGGCAAATTAATAAAAACTTAGACTATAGATGTGAGCAGATAAGGAACTTTTGTAAGGACAGTAAATAAAGTTAAGTCCATGTATCGAGTTCAGAACAAGTTTGTTAGTAATTTAGAAATAATACCCATTTCCCTGTCTTTCCCTCCTTTTCTACCTATTTCTTTTTCTCTCTGTTCATGTACAGCAGTGAACTCATAATCCACCAGGCATTTTCTGCATTGATCCTCTTAGAAAATTAGTATTAGCCTATATATGAGGCAGACCAAAGAGGATTGAACACTGTGCTGCAAAATTAGTACCTGTTGGCCTCATTGCAAGGACAGGCAGGTTACATTTCACTTATTCCCTCTCTCTGAAGAATGCTTTTGGTGCTGTGATACAGCAGAGGCTTGAGAGGAACTTGATTTCTATGTTGCTGTGCGCGATTGTGCATGCCGAGCAGATGTGTACGTGATTGAGCACTTACATGAAATGTATGGAATTAGCAGACTGGGAAATCGTGACGTCCTTAATGCATCTGGTTACTCCACTGAGCTGGGAGAACAGAAGAGGATATGCAAAGCAGGGGAAAGTTTATGGAGACAGGCATTTCTGCTGGGAAAGCAGGCAGGAGAGTAGAAACTGCTGCAAACTTTATTAGCTCTTTGCTGGTATGCAAGAGAGACCAACTGGTGTGTGGAAGCTAAAGCAGGTCTAACACGACTGCAGCGAGGTGAGACAGAGTGGGGACCTGTTTTCCTGTGCTTGAATACAGCCTGCCAGGTCTGGGCAGATTTGCATGCATTGCAATGCCACAGAGGGAGGAAAAGGGAGAAAAATGCATGAAACGTGATTATAGTTCTTGCTTTGTTCAAGAGTAGTTTTCAAGGGCAGGCTTTAACTGTGTTTCTGCTGAGTTTTTCCTCCTTCCCCCAATATAAAGCAGGCATTCTCCTTGCCCCAAATGTTTGGTTTTTATATGTATGTGCTCAGTTGTGTTTGTGTTTTGTTTTTTTTTTCTTTTCATAAACAAATGATGCTCTATGAACTTTGTCATTTTATATACAAAGAGATGCATAGAAAAGTGGAGGCTTTTTTTTTTTTTTTAAAAAATAATGTCTTTGTTCTCATTTCCACTGAAAGAGATAATGTGTTATGGTTGGTTGTTCCTAGAAAAACAATGCAGGATGTAGGGAAGAGACCTAGAGACGTGAAAGATCTTGGATTTGTTTTTGAATTCTCTCTCAGTCTAAATTTGATGTGTTTTGGGGAGAATGGAAAAATACAGACTTTTTTTTAAACAAAGTGCGCTATGAATTTGTGTCTTAAATCAGGTTGTTGAGGTTGCGCTTGGCTTTGCTTGGGATTGTTGTAGTTAAACTCCCAAGTTTGAAATACTTTAGGAGGAGCTAGCTGTCTCTTACATTGTTTAGGTTGGTTGGTTATTTAGTGAGGACACACTAAATTTGGTAATTTATCTCTGTAAAATGCATTGTTGTAACTTCCCAGTTTGCAAGTTGTCTCTTGTGACAGTAGGAAAAAGTGAATCTGCTATGCCTTGTGGTGTTTGGGACTGTCATATGCACATGGGTAACACTGGTATGTTCTCTGGAGTTATAGTAACTTTTAAAGTATCGATACAATATTTTACAGATACCTTTCTCTGTGCTTTTACCTCATCCAGTAATGCTTGAATTTATTCAGAAGCCATTTATTAAATCGCATTTAAGAAGTAAAATCCCAGTTGATAACGCAAGCAGAAACTTGCTGTTCAGTGAAATCAGATGAGATTCTTCTCACTCACTGGAGGACGTAAGGAAGGCAGAGTTTGTGGAAAGAGGCTATACCTTCCATTGGACTAACTGATATATTTGGGAAAGTGATGGGAATATAGACAGGCTTTTGGATAATCAATCTTTTCTCAACCTGATCTAATAAAATGTTTATCACCCTTCCCTGTAAGTGCTATCTTGGATGTTCTTGGTAGGCTCTGTAATTCTTGCCAGATATTTTAGTGTGGGCTGTGAGATATTTCTGTGCGTAAATCTGTATTTAATTTGAATATGGTAAGAATGATCTGCAAAGCACTTACAAGTAGAGGAGTGTTCTGCATGCGGAAGCTAGTAGCCAGGGCCCTGACCTTGCTGGTAGGTTTCTGTGGATGGAGCATTGCTGAGGTTGGGGATATGCCTGCAGAGGTTTACCAGTAGGACAGGGGCCCTGCACAAGCATACTGTCCTGACATCTCAAAAAACAACAAAAAAATTAAAAATAGTTGCTGTAGTAACAGGGCAGTAATGCTTTAATTTGTCATTTTGCGTATGGAAGTCTGCTTCGTTGTGCTCAAAACTTTTTTCCTCTCCCACACTTCCGTTGTTTCTTTTTGCAAAAAGTGCGTAAAATGGCCAGAGGCAAGAAATTACGCATTCCTGTTTTCACTCAGCAATTGCTTAATTACTAAGGATTTGCTAGAGATGCATATGTATGCGCACACAGACCCCTTCCCTATTTGGCTGCAGATGTACCCTACCTGAAGGGTCCATTTGTCAGAAAATTAGTCGTCCAGCAGAACTGTAGGTGCAGAGAAAACAAATACCTTCGATAGAACTAATATCCTGTTCCCCCTTCCTCCCCAAGAGCACAAAACAAAACAAAAAAACCCGCAAAGCCACTAAAAAGTATCTGTCTTTTGCTCAGGAGTAAGAATTACATTTTTTTTAACCTGTTAAAATCTAGTCTTATTCAGATGAGAGAATGGCTGCCTTTTTCTTCTTGAAATTATTGGGGTTGTTAAAAATGTGCAGTTACGTGTTTAGATGCTTGGCCCTATGGAAATAAGTTTACTATTCAGTTGAATCTGGCTAGGTTTTTACTCCAAGTGTCAGGGAAATTGATAAACTGCCTTGAAAGGTCATCCTGATTATCTGCTAGGTAAGTGAGACATATAATGGCCTTTTCATTTCACTTCTTTTGCACAGGATTTAGTTGTGAGGGGTTGTATGGTACGTATCTAAGACAGACCTTTTCATAGGCTTAAGAGTCTTCCTCTCTGTGCAATTCTATCTCCCCAAGGAATTAAATAAATAAATAAAAACCCAACACATACGTGTACATTCACAGCATGTTAATTGTTTAAAATATTTGACTAGCTATTTTCAATGAGCGTAGATGCTACTGAAATAGTGTTGTCTTCAAATACGCAAATAAATAACTCTTAAGTGTATCTTGAATCTCATATATGTCTAAGGGATTTATTATTGCAATGGCAGAGGGTGTGTGACGTAAGTCTGTTTCATACAAACACATGTGGCTGTGTAAATTAAATGTGTGTATTGTAAAGCTAAAATTAGTATTTGCTCACAGAATTAAGATTCTGATAAGGAGGCATTCTCCAGTGGTTGAATTTGCCTATTTGGAATTGATTTTTTTTTAAAAAAAAAGAAAAAAAAACAAACCAAGGCTCTGGTTGCATCTGCCCTGAAATGGGCCTCCTATGTGCATAAATTGATTGTGCATCAAATGGTACATGCTGATATTCAGGAATTCCACTGAGGTTTTTAAGAATTCTTTTTCCTGCTTTTGTAGTGACAGCCACCAGGGGAAAAAGTGACCATTATTCAGAGCCTATCTTCTGTTGTCTAATTTAATTGTTGGCTTTTATGAGAGTTCAGTTCCTGTCGCTGCATGTCTGCCTCTCTTTTTCTTCATAGCTATGCCTTCATCATCTGGAACAGGATGCAGATTTATTATGTCAATTGCTTTGGAGAAAAGAAATTTCTTAACAGGTTATGAAATGATGCTTTTGATCAGGTGAAACATCTGATGGCCTTTGCCCTCTCTGGTTTCTGCTTAGTGTCTGCCAAGAAGGTTGTACACATTGAAGATCTGTTTGCTGCCGCGTGAAGGATGGTGCCGAAATAGGTCTGGGAGCGTGTCCAGGGGAAGGGGTGAGTGCAGCAGAAAATCACTTGAGCAAGAGTAGTTAATGTTTGTCTGTGGAAGGTGAATGGAGTCAGCTGTGCTAATTTCTATGCAATAAATGGGCTTTGGGAGTCAAAGGTGTTAATGTGACCCTGTCATTACATGGCACTCGGTAGTGACGGGAGCTTTGAGGTTCCCACAGAGAGATCCTGGCCTGCATATTTCCATGGCAACTGCCATCACTTAAACATTTATAACCTTTGATTAAAAATACAAAAAGGAGGGGAAAACCTTTTAAACGTTACAAATGTAAAGCTTTAACTAGGTCTTTCATTTTAACAATATCCCTTATTTACATTCCTTGGAGTGTGGAGGTTTTATAAGGAACGCAGCTGTCCCTTCCCCATTTGGTAGGCTTTGAGATGACATTTTGGGGTAAATGAGATGTTCTGGAGATAGCTGTCTGACTTTGATCATAGCTGCACTGACATCACTCCACCAATTTAGTTGCTATTTATTTACATTAGTATATTTTGTACCAAAATTATACTTGAAGCCTATTATGCAAGGAGATTTGCATCTCTGATAAAAGGGTTTGAGGAAAATAACTAATTCTGTGTTGAATAAAACTTATTTTTAAAGAGGAGGAACATGAGATACACCCTAAATTATAGTCTCTTAAGTGGTATAATGGCTGATACACAAAAGCCTTATGCTATTGGGGCGAGCAAGCTGTTCCTGCAGAAACTGAGGCTTGCTGTTGGCTTGCAAACTGTGTGGAAGATTGTGCTTGGTGCATCTTCCCGTCCCTCCTTCCTCTCCCCCACATGTGTGTTCTTTAAAGTATTTTACTCCATGCTATGGTGGCCAGGTAGCAGTGCTGTGAAAGAAATGCTCTCTGTTCAGGTCAGGTGTTCTCATGTCTAATGCTCAGGTGCAGCATGTTATGCTTTCTGGGAGTTTCTCACTGCTGGAAAGCAGTGGAATTTCGGAAGCAAATTGAATAATTTTCCATTATATTTTTCTGCTTTCTTTTTAATCTTGGGGTCCGTCCGTCCCCCCCCTTTTTTTTTTTTGCCACCTGACACTCTTTTTAAATCATCCTTGGGGAGATGAAGTACTGAATGTGCTAGTGGATTTCATGGTTAGGCTGCCAAAAATTGAGCCTTATTTTCAAGACTAGCACAGTGGGAGCTCTGAAGAGAGATGAAATAAAGCTGTGTTTCTTCTGTGCCTTTAGTTTGGGCAGCTGAAATTTGGTTTTGCTTTGTACTAATCAGTACTGACTGTAGGTGAGGGCAGAAGCGGTACGACTGGCTCAGTGAGAGAACATCACAAGCGTAAGGGGCTGTCTTGCTAGGACTGCATGCTCCAGCTTCACCACCACTTCTTTCCAAAGGAGGAGAAGTATAGATACTGCTAAGCCTAATAGTTGGTGATTGGTATTTTAAATGGATGGGGCTGGCTACGGTTGTCAAAGCAGAGAGTTTTACTGCTACAGAGGTATCGTTCCATCCGAATTTCTAAGGCTGAGCATGGTTGTTAGTAGCCTCGTGTGCTGGGACTACGGAGGGGCCTTCATGCTGATCTGGTACAAGCCCTTACCATTCCTCGAGAAAGTTTTTAGTACTGAAAGACCTGGTTGGTTACTGTGGAAAGTTCATAACGACTACGCAAACATGACTGGGAAGTTCATATAAGGATGTCCTCCATTATAGCAGACACAGAAAGAAAAAGAAAACTTGGAGGAAAAATGAAGGGGCATTGTGAAATTCTTTTTCTTTCAGCCAGGCTAGCTATGGATATTGATGCTGTTATTAATCCATGCAGTTTTGGGTTGGGAATGATTTTCAGTAGCTGTTGTGTATGAGTAAGTACTTCTGACTACCCAGTGAAATAAGAGAAATAACCTTTCTGGTGTCGTGTTGCTTGCTTGGGATCTAAATACGCTTTTGAAAAGCAGCAGCATACAGAGGTCATCGTGATGTCAGGGCTGTATGTCAAACGGACTTCTTGGCATAGTTACAGCATTTCCCACCATTTTCGTGAATCAGAAAGGTGGGGTTTGGGATTAGTCTCTTTTTTTTTTTTGAGTAGTCAGAGGATGAAAGCTATACAGCCCAGTCTCAGGAAACAGCCCAAGGTGTCATCTGTGTTGAAATGTGCATGTACTAGTATGGACAGCTTGCTATTACATGTTCTTGTGTTGCAGTTTGTATGCTTCCTTTTAGTATATTGAAATGTTTGCGAGATAGTGCACTTTTTATAACAGTCGTGTCATCATGAAATGGGTTGGCTCGTTTACGAGGATTGTGAATGTACAGGTCTTACAAGCGTTAAAAGAACTCAGAACTGTGTTTTTATGTTCTACAAACTTAGAAGATGCTGTGCTTCAGAGTGATTCCCCCTCCCCCCCTTCTTGTCCGAGTTCCTTACTCCACTTTTCCCTTTGTATCTTTAAAACGACTACCCATTCTTGATTTTTTTACATGCCATCAGCCATTCTACAGCTCAAGTGGCTTTTCGTGAAAGTTTTTGATTAATCCTTGTAGTTTCCATTCTGGAGATGTGTAGGTGGTGGAGCTTTGTCATGAGAGGAGAGTGGTTCCTGCTCGCATGTTGCGAGGAGAAGGGCTTGAAGACTTGTACAGGCATTAGGGCACTTGCTGGGTGACGCTGGTCCCTTGAATGACAGCACCCCCAAAGGGCTGGGCTGGGGAGGGGCTGTGTAGTGGGGTGGCAGACTGAAACCCTCTGAGGGCATTTGTGGGCTCAGCTCATGGCCTGTGCTGGTGGCAGGTCAGCGATAAAGCTGGTCTTTCCTGCTGGTAGAAGTCTATTCCCAAAGCAGACTGATGAGTGTTTTGAAAAAGAACAGTGATTTGGTATGGGGGATATGATGACTCAAGCTGACCCACTAGCAAGTGGGAAAGGAAAGAAAGCTCTAAAAGTTTTGCAAGCTAACTGAAAAATGCGCACCAGAATATGAATGTGGATAAAATAAAGACCTATCTGAGAATGAAATCTCTGGAGTGAGTAGCGGCGGTGTTTTGCCATCAGCAAGGCACTTCTGTTTTCACCAGGTGAGCGCGTGTCTGCCTGAGAGAAGACCTGGGCCCTAGTCAGGGGTGGGGTCCAGAGAGAGGTCTCTCAATTAGTATGCTTTCAGATCCTTAAAAATGAGGATTTCTTTGGCTAAGCTCCTTTTGGATTGCTGAAGTATGAGCTGTTATTTTGGCAACTTTTGTTTTTAACCAGAGTTAAGCAACTATTGGCGCAAGCTGCCTTACCACCGGAATACAAGACATTATGCGAGTGTGTCCAGGTACACCCATGAAGGGGGCTGTCGTTTGTCTTTGGATGGAAGAATGCTCTCGGTGAAACGCCAAAGTTGCAAACCCCCTTTCTAAGGTGGCTTTGTTCTAGTGGTTACTCACCAGAGAAGGAAAGCCATGAGGTTTTCGTCAGCTCCTGCGGTGGGGAGGGAGAGCTCTCCCATAGCTGTCGTACGGTGCGGAGAGTGGGTTGGGTCAGTGCTTGAGGAAAGAAAATCTTATCTGATAGCTTGCTTCGGTATCGTTTACAACTAAGATTTTAAACTGCTATTTCAGGGTCCTGAAAACTTGTTTAGGAGCTTTGTCGGGGTTTATGTCCTGTTTCTTCACTAAGAGAGTAACAACAACCAAGCTCTAGATAAATAATATTATTTGAAACTTCCTAAAAGGCAGACAGAGGTGCGTAGAGGTGGGGAACAAAGTTGTCAAAAATTAAGGATCTTGAAAGCGCATGGTCACGTTTGAAGATGGGTACATAAAATGTGGGACAGACCCTGATGATCTGAAAATGCACCTCCGGCTGGAAAGGTGCTGCAGCAGCTCTGAAATTGTGTGTTCAGACCATGGTGTTTGGGGAGTCTTGGTGATCGGTTCATCCAGATCCTGATGTGTGTGGACGAAGCTCGGCTGGAATAGATATGTACACAGGAGATAATGTTGTAGCCTTTGTTCAGAATTTGCATGTTTTTATGTTGGCTTCTGGAATATGTTTTAATGGTTTCACTGAAAAGAGCAGTGTGGATTTTTAATGTAGTACTTTCATTACAGCCAGTAGCAACATGAAAATGTTTGTTTAGATGTCCATGTAGGATTGTGATTGCTGCAGTGACTTCAAAAGTTCTTCAGATGTGATCAAATGACTTCAGTAGGCTTTTCTGAGATCCCTCTTGCAGTGTTGAAAGTTCTTTGTGATTACATGAGTTCAAGATGTTCAAGCCTTGAGTTTTAAGAATTTATACACTTTAAAGTTGTAAATGTGGTATTAAGACTGAGATGTTGTATTTAGTTATCCAGCCAAGATGCTATATTTAGTTATCCAGGCAATATGTTGTTACTTTTTTTTTTTTTTCTTTACACATTGCCACCTGTGAGTGCTCCTTTTCTTTACAGACACAGGAACCTTTGGTTAGGGTTAAAATTAATCAAATATTGACAGTAAAGCCATAGGCATTTTATAGGCCATGCTATCTAATACTGGCATACATTAAGATTCTTATGGGAGGCAAGAAAAAAAAAAGTTTTATTGCTGATGATAATGATGCCTATTGATTTCAGCATTCAAAGAGGAAAAATACAGAGTTTTGAGTCACTGTGTTTATTTCAGCAAGTCATTTTTTGAAAATGTATTGATGGAACTATTTGTACTGTTGAGAGCCAGAACAATGTCAGGTGGGTACTGCCTGTACTGGAACAAGCAACTTTATTGTTTCCTGAATCACCCTGAGTATAAGAATGTGAAGGCCAAAACTGTAATAAAACTGGGTGATTATTTCTTTTCACTCAAAGAGAAAAGCTGTAGCTAAAATTCAATTTGGTCTTAATTCTTGATGTTTCATTTCCTTTACTTCAAAGCATTTGATAAAAACATAGTTGATACTTTGCTTTTAAAGACTAGGATTTCCATAGGACTTAGAATTCAGGCTTCATTAAAATTTAAACCACTTTAGTCTGATTTTTAATACCAAAGTGCTTAGAAATATTTTAATCTAAATTATAATATCAAACTGTTTAG
This sequence comes from Fulmarus glacialis, assembly GCF_000690835.1. NCBI lineage: Eukaryota > Metazoa > Chordata > Aves > Procellariiformes > Procellariidae > Fulmarus > Fulmarus glacialis. The sequence continues at coordinate 7,325 of NW_009224448.1, read as the reverse complement.
GTATTTACATGGGTAGAGCAAAGTTGATATTTTAGTTAATTTTTAGCGACTGGTACATGTAGGTTATGTAAATCAGGTCATATGTGTGGCATTCCTAACGCATAGGACAAAGAAGAATTGTACATAAACTTTGCTTTTTGGCTGCCTAAAATTCCTAATGCTATCATGTACAACAATGTACACATAGCTGTCTGTTCTGTTCTTTTTGCAAATTACGTGCTACAGATAGCCACATTGGCACAGATTTGCCAGACTCATCACACTGAACCAATAGTGGGACGCATGCCAGAGGGTTAAGTGTGTGGAATAAGAGGCAGGGCATGCGATATCCAGCACAGCACCAGCCGATTTACCAGCAGTGTAATGATTGTCTTTTCTGGGGCTTTGTTATGATTGGTAAAGCACGTGCAACAATCCTTCAGAACCTTGTATTTATATTGCTTTCAGTGCTTAGGTTTGTGGGAGGGTGAAAGCTGTTCGCTTTCATAAAATGCCCAGCAAAATGCAGAATTCAGCAGCTGTCAGCCAGCGGGCTACTCACAGGAGTAAAGTCCTCGTGCTTGTTTTGCGGTCGGGCTTTGTGGCAGGTGGACATTGGAGTTCGCTGAAACAGCCGAGTGTTTGCTGCAGCGGTTGTGGAATGCTTCTGGACTTTGGCTGTAACCCCCTGCTTAGCTCTTTGGCAGGAGGATGGAGCAATCTGGTCCAGAGCCTGAGGTCAGCTTCTCGGGCTTTTACATCTCTGAGGGTTGCGTGGAACAGCCTGGCTCTGAAATTGGTCAAGGGGAAGAAACCGTGATAGCAGTGAAGATCAGTAATGAAGCTTTATGCTTCTTCTTGTGGCCATCTGCAGAGTCGAAACATGTTTGTGAGCTTTAACGCGTGCTAACAGCTGTCTTCGTACACGGGGGTCGCGTAGACGTGCATCATAAAGCAATACATTGATTAATCAAGGAAGTGTTCTAGTGTGAACAGGAAACTGTTAAATAAAACGTGGGCTTTTCAGTAGCACTTGCCCTGCCCTGTCTCAGCTCTGTCTCCTGAAATAACGCGGTTTATTTGCTTCTCAGCTTGCGTGTTTTAAGCACAAAGCAAAAGCTACTTGTAGTCAAGCTTTTCACATCTACTTGGATTGCTGCTGTGTTTTTTCCAACTTGTAAGTTTCTTAACGTGCCTATGATGATCCTTTTAAGGATATAAAGCACTTCCTATTTCAGATCTCCCAAAGCAAGGATTGCTTTCTCCATTTTCAAAACTCCTTGCTTTACTTCTAATACCTAATTACACTTGCTTTTCAAAGTTTGTGTGAAGAAGTTTAAAGGTTTCTGTGATGTGGGATGGACCAAAGGCAGTTTAATCTTCTATAGTTGATGAAGATGTGAGCTTTTAAAAATATAGGGGAGCAGAGAAGAAAACAAGCTGAAATTTAACTGAATCTTTGAGAGTTTGTGGAGGAGGACATGAAGGCTCCTGAAACTTTCATCCCAACAATCAAACGATGTCTGATATAACCAAATTAGGTAGTTCCCTTTGTGTGGAGAGGAGAGACTTGCGGGTTGGGAAAGGACAGTGTTTGTCACTTTCTCAATGAATTATTTCCATTTCCTGTGGAAATCTGAAGCTGCTACACTCGAGTGTAATTGATGGTTTTACGGTACTACCGGGGCTGTTGTGTTCTGGTGCATTCAAGGGCCCCAAGTAGAGCTTTGGTCTGTTAAGAGTTTATGGTATAAACATGTGTGGGAGACATAGTCCCTTCCTCGGAAAGTTTACAGCATAGTTTGAAACAAGAAGAAAGCGAGCCTTGTGGAAGGAGTTAGCGGATTAAAGATAACCTGTGCGGTCCTGCTGCGTCTGGTCATGGAGCTGTGTCTTCGGCTGTTGTATCTGAAAATGATTTCCTGTAAGTCTAGCTGCAAATGTGGATCTTGAACGCATGGCGGGGGGAAAGCGGGCGGTAGCTGTTAGTTTATTGAATAAGCTGCAAAATGAAATGGGTGTGGGGCAGGGAATACGAGAGTCTGCCACGGGTCCGAGCTGTGGCTTGGTGTCAAACTTCAAGAGCAGATAACTAGCAAGGGGCAGAGTTGGGAAGGATGGAAAACTGGATAAAAAGAATGGATTAAAAAAAAACGACTATGGGGTTTAGGTGTCGTTAAGAAAAGATGATTTTGGTGGCTCATTGAGGATGAGGATGGTGAGGATCACGTCTATATTTTCCTTTGCAAGTAAATGTGTGATGTGGGGAAGAGAAGATGACTTGTTTTGAAGAAACACACCCATGAAATTTCCAGATGCTGACGTTTTGTTCTGGAGTGAAACTACAGCATGCGTTACTGATCTGATGAAAGCTGAAATTTGTATTCGTGTGATTCACACATTTCCTTCTTGGTCTACCCGCTGCAAATGTATTAGCAAAGCCCAGGAGCGTGTTTTTTCTCTCCATCTCTCAAATTTACTGAGAAATAGAGATCTAGTTTTCTTTTCTAAGGTATTTCTGCAGAGAGGCAAATTCATCCCATTTTGTAACTCTACTGTAATTCTACTGGTATCCTTCCTCTGCCAGGATATGAGAACTTCCAAATCTGCTGCTGCTTGTTGCCCTGTTCACACTGTGATAAAAATTTAAAGATAACACGATTGATTATGGCTTGCGTATATGTATCTAGGTATACCAAAAGCGTTGTGAGTTCATTTCTACAAATGGATTTTCCCTGAGGTTTGTATGCAAGACTGCACTGATTGATCCTTGGCGATGGCTGTATTGATAAGCTAAATCCTAATAGGCAGCTGGTGTGCTAGTGTGAAGTGGGTTTTTGGAGGGCGACTTTATTGGAATATGGTTCGCATTAGGGGAGAGCACCTCATTTAAAGTCATTTTAGTTCCTGATGTTGCAGTACTGCTTGTGGAGATGGTGCGATTACTCCAGGGAGAAGGCGGAAATGCCTCCCATCACTCAGCTGTCCTCCTGCTGATTAAGGAGTGATGCTGTCCAAGATGCCTTTCGGAGGCAGGCAATTATTTTCAGCCGAAGAGGTGTTAACCAAGAACTGAAGCCTTAGGGGAGGAAAGGGTGAGCGGGGCTGGAGAGGGAGGGGGGCACTCACAAAACATGTAGCATTTATTTTGCTGCTTCTAAGTATTGGGCTCTCTTTAGAAAGCTTTCACTATTTGCATGGTGAGGCATTTAGTGCTTGTGGCTGACTCTGCACAGAGCTAAGTGGTCTCTGTTTCATATTCTTATTTTTACACTTGCTTAAATGTAAAATAACTTAGTGTTAATTTGCATCCTGCTGTATAATTAGTGAGACCAGCACAGATGCTTTTCATTCTTGCTACTCTTTTCAGATAGTACTGGGTTTTCTGTTTTGTTTTTGTTTTAATATTGATCCAAAATCTAGTTTTATGCAGCAAAGGGATTTATATCCAGCAGGCTGCTGCCATGCAGTCATTATTTTTGTGGCAGGCTCATTACTTGATGACAAAATTCAGGCCATTGCCTACTGCTCAAGGCAACCTTTTGCTACGGTCTTTGTAGGATAGCTGTGAGAACAGTCATGCAGCTTGGGTTGCAGGTAAGAAATTTTTTAGATATTTTGTAAGGCAGCGTAAGTTAAAAGCTCATTTAAAGGTTCTTTATCAAGTAAATTAGTTGTCACAATAGGGAATAATTTAGTAGCAGCAGAAAATAATTGTCTTAACTTACAAAATGCTCTAATCTAGGCTCCAAATGAGAGAGGTTTATGTAGTGGTGTCACTGTTGACTGATTTCATTACATCGTAACTAACAATGAAGCTGTTTGAGTTACTCAGCAGATGGAGATTTCTTAAACTGACTGAGAGTCATATTACCTATGTGGAGATTAATTGTAAATGATCTTACGTTTATGTGTACATAGGAGAGGGATCTCTTTCTCTAACTAGTCTTCTTAATTTCTGTAATAGCCTTGGTCCAGCTTGAGAGTACTCAGATGCACACACGTAGGTGTAGTCCCCACGAACAGCAGTGCCTGAGCAAGTGCCTCGGTGGTCTTCTGATATGAACTATTGGGAGGCAGTCTTTTTTTTGTTGGTACATTATATGTAGATACTGTATATTTTCTATTGCCATACAGCTGAAATATGAAGAATTAACGAAAAAACCCTTTGATGGGTGTATTGTGTAAATTGTAGCTGAACAGGCAGCTGCTTTGTTTACACTGTGAGTGTGCAAAACTGTAGTTTGAATCTTGAGATCTATTTTGAAGACCTCAGACTTTGAAGTGATCTGTATTAGTGTATACAGAATAATCTGTGTTTATGTAAGTAACTGGCAGTTGAATGTCAGTATCTTTCTCCTGAAGAACAGCCCTGCTGAAGTTAGAAGAACAAATGGGGAGTGGAGTGGGGACAGGGACAGACCTTAGTTGTGGTTGTGCTCTGGAAGGTATTACTAGGTTTTCCGGCTATTGCTATTAAATCATGCTGATGCTTTTGTTTTTTATTAAAACTTAGGGTACGTGTTGCATAACTAGTATATGCTTTTTCTGTTTTTCTCTTTTTAAATTTAACTGTACCTTGATTATCAGCATCACTGAAGCTTGCTCGAAGAAATGAATGAAACTCACTCCACACAAATCCAAAATCAGTAGGGTGGTGTTTGCAAATATGTGCAAAACAAAAGGCAAACCAAGAATAAAATCTGCCTTTTAGGAGATACCAGAATAATCTTTTGTGCTTCTAAAAGTTCTATTTTCTTTAACAACAAGAATTATTAAATACTGGAGGGATGCCGTTACATTTTAATGACATTGATGCTTGTCTAATAAGAAACAGGGAAAACAAAAGGGGAGGGGAATTTGTGAGCATTTTGAGAAGCTAAGACTTTAAGCAGAAACTTGTCTTATGTTCAATTAACAGATTTTTTTTATGTTTTTTTTTTTTCCTTAATCTGTTGGAAGGTTTCGTTACTTTGGTCAAGGTCTAAGGGTACTTACTAATTCTTAATCAGGTTTTCTGTTGAATTCCATCAGGAAAAGAAAGTCAGAACTGTCATACTAAGAAAAAAGAGGTGGATCAAGAGAAACGAACCTTTGTCATTTTGGGTTGCTTTGTGGTGGCTAGGCACAGAGTGGTGTCTGAGGCTTGATGTGTTGAAATGACTTTTCCCCTTCTATGATAAAAAAACCCAAACTTGTGTATATATACTTGTATCCAGGGAGATGAGCAGATAGCAGACAAAATAAGAGCTGAGGATGTAGAGTGCAGAATGGGGAAGGTTTTTACAGTAAGTGAGACCATGGTGCAGACGAAGAATCAGGTATCTCTCTCAAGGAAGTCCACCTTTGTGGAGAAGGGATTTTTTTTCCTGAAAAATGTTGTGGCTGAGTAAATGGTGCCAGGGGTCAGGGCGCAGCCAGCGCAGGATGGGTGCTGACAGGAGAGCGGCGTTTGGCCTGGAGGTGGTAGGTCCTTCAGAAAGAGTTTGCTGCAGCAGGCTTTTCTTGGTTTTGGTTTGGCTTTCGGGGCTGTTGGGAGATGAGGTTTATTTTCGTGGGTGCAGGTGGCTTTTCTCTGTGCTCAGCCTGAGTGATTCGAGAGGGTGGTCCCATCTATCGGTGGGAGATGCGTATGAACAGACCCGCTTTTCTCCTGAAAACCGACCGGTGGTGTAATTTTGGGGAATGGTAAGCTGATGCTTCTGATCCAGAGTAGCTGTCTTTGGTGTCTCGCTCTGTGGTTGGTGCTGCTCTCCCCATCATCTATCTGGGTATGTGGCTGTGTCTGCTTTTCCCTTTTTTTTCTTTTTTTTTTTTTTTTTTAAGCTAATCAGATGCCATGTGACTGGTGCCTGGTGTAACTCACTCTTCCTGGGGCCTGGTTTATTAATGCACTTCGGCGTAGACTGTTCTGCCTTTGCTTTTGCACCTGTCCTTTACGTTGTAATTAGTTTTCCCCTGAGCTTTGCAGGCGCTGGAAGCCAGGGGCAGAGGTGCCAGTGCCGCGGGGCGGCTCAGCAGGTCCTCTGCTGAGCTGGTGGCAGCAGCTGCGGCAGTTTCCTGCCTGCGGCTTCTTCTCCCGGCCCGCCGGCGGACTGCCCGCCCGCTGAATGCGAACACCCAAGCGGGCTGTGGGGGAGGCTCCGCAGAGGGACCCACCGGGCCGCCCCGGGTGTCAGGGGATAAGCTGCGGTGAGTGGTAGCCAGGAGAAACGAGAGAGTTCCTCGCATTAAAGTTGTGTCCCCTTCCGCTGCTTCTCTCTTTTTACACAATGCACATTTTGCTGGGGCTTTTTTTTTTTTTTTAAATCTACAAACACTTGTATTTGCAAAGTATTTTTCACGATGCAATTTTTATTGTGTACTGAGAACTACTCTTTTGTAGCGGCAGAATTGTGCTGTAAGCTGAAGAAGTGTAGTTGCAGATTTGGAGTGGATAGTGTTCAAATTTCCTTTTTCATTATTCTGTCAAGAGCTAAATGGTTAAAACAATGAATAGAGGTTTCCGGTTACCATATTTGTATCAGTTGACTGTGTGTTTTTCTTAGTAATGAAATGTGGCTAACCAAGTAGTTGGCATCTGCTATGGGAGAGGGAAATATCAAAAATCAGTTTTATGACTTTGCTTTGTAGACCAGCTGTTCAATGTAGTGCAGTAAAACTCTGCAATTTCAGCAATTCAGAACGATCTGGCAGTTGCACATTGTTTCATTGTGTGAACAAAGTCGCTATTGTTCTTCTGGTTGTTGCTATTTGCTGTTTGCCTTCATCAGTGTAAAATAAGGTCCACAAGAACTGCTGTGAAACTAACGATCTCTTTTGAAAGAATCACAAACGTTTGGGATTAGTCCTGCGTTGCTTCAGCAGTGTGAACAAGGACCAGATGGGGCTGTGTAGCACAGCATGCCAGAGCAGGAGCCAGTGGTGCATGCTGGCTTTCACAGTTAAAATGGCTTGTAAAAATAACGCTGACAAAGTCGCCCCATTGCATTCGCTTCCAGAGATGCAAACGATCTAGAGGTTTGGGGAGGGCTGCAATGGCTGAAGTGCCACATTTCGTTCGGCCTTTGGGAAAGCTGCGGCATAAACCAAGTACAAAATGGAGAAGTTTGTTTTTAAAAGTTTTATGGGACTTTGGGTGACAGCCTCATGATTGTGAAATTAAGTTACGTGGACAACGTAAATCTGCAGTTTGAATCTTACAACTGGGAGGAAGATTTTCAAAAAGATCAATAAAGTAAGGTGCTTAAATTTGCCTGAAAGACCAAAGTAAAATGAGTGCATAACCTGACTTTCATGCCTGTTACAGTTTCTCCTTTTATATTAAATGTTGCTTTAAACTTTAA
>NW_009224447.1:0-21590 GCF_000690835.1 Fulmarus glacialis | reverse complement strand
GTGGGTTTGAGGAGATGGGGGCACATGGGGGCTTTCTGAGGGTGTGGGGTGGAAGGGGCAGGGAGCTCTGGTGTCTGAGCATCGAGGAGGTGGGGGGGACTTTGGGGGATAGTGGTTTGGAGGGTGCTGAGAGTGATGTTAGGGTGCAGGCTCTCATTCCTGTTTGGGAAATTGGGGAAGACAGAGGATGGGACATAGCCCAAACAGGGGAGGCTGGAGGAGGGGCCCCTGTCTCCCTCTCTTCTCTCCCAGGGGTGGGGTGGCAAGTCGGGGAATTGGCCTGTGATTTTAGGGTACCAGTGAGGGGCACTGTTGGGGCTGGGGCTGGAAGGAGGAGAAGGAAGAGGGTCAGGATGGTCCTTCAGTGGTGCATCAGGTGAGGGGTTCCCCGGGGAGAAAGGATCTGAGAGCCCTTTTCTTGTCCCTCATATCTCCACATTCTGCTCCCCATCATGCTCCTGCTTTCCCTGAGATCCCAGATAAAAGATGTTTGCTTTTTGTGCTGTGCTTTTTCCACCTATGAAGTAGGGGTACTGCTGCCTTTATTAAATAGTGGCTCTAAAGCACTTGTGAGTTCTGCACGAGGTGGCTTGTCCCATGCTGCGAACGCTTGTAGCCGAATGCAGGAAGGTGGTACCTGCTTGCTGGCTGGGTTGAGCGTAAGTCTTAATTAACTTTAAAAGCACTTGTAAAAAATCCTAGGTGAAAGGTGAAGGAGCATGCAGAAGTAGGTGGCAGGACCTTGAAGCAACAGACCTCATTTTCTTTTACCTCCTGCTTCCCTCCTTTGTTGTGTTCTACCAACCTGTTGCATTTTTTCCTTCCTCGTTGGCTAGCTCCAAGCTCTGTTATTGTAACCAACAAGGATCCTGTTGTTACATTGAGCTGTTCCTCCCCAGATGAGTTTTGACCTCCCCTTTTTCGTGTGGTCAAAAGGCCTCCTGGGCTCACTATACTTCCAAAAGTTTGTGTGCACTGACTCCACCTCAAATGATGTTTAACAGCCCTATTTGTTTATGATCGGAGAGCCTCCAACCTATTTACAGAAGCCAGTGAATTAAGGTTCAAAACCTATTTACGAGGTAGGCGTGTTTTAGTGTCCCTGGATGGAAAATCAAGGCACGCAGAGGAAAAGCGGCTGAAGATGCAGTTTGTCAGTGGAGCAGGAGAGAATACACACCCTCTGTGACGATCCCATCTATGCTTTTCCCAAAGCATCTGTCTGTCATCGACTGTATTGTATCTGCGTGGCTTCAAACAGCGTCCCGCTGTAACTTACCTCAGCCTTGGCCACCTTCCCCTTTGGCAGCTGTGCTGGGAGGCCTCTTGCATGCGAGTCACGATCGTGCTTGCGGGAAGAAATCGGTCCGTTGAGCCCCTACATGTTGGGAAAGCCCCTGTGAGTGGACCATGGGTGGGCAGAGGCAAGCAGGCTTTGGTCGTGCCATAGAGTCCTGGCAACATCTATCGTGATGATGCAGAGGGATGCGAGCGTGGAAAGAGGATGCAGCTGCGGCCACCCCGTAAATCAGAGTCCCAAGGCCGGTAGCAATGTTGATCTCTTGAACCAGTGACCTGCTGGTTGAAGCAGCCCATGTTCCGTTTCTCGTTTCTGCTCTTCTTGTCCTCTTCCTGCCGTCTCTCTTCGTGCACAGTCCCTTGCTGCCTTCAGCGGAGAATCCCTTTCTCCTCCTGGTACAAACGTACTCCAGGCCGTGCTGAGATGGGAGTTTTCTCCGTGACTTACCATGTGTCAGCCAGGGATACAAGAGGAAGCTTTCAGCAGGGATGTGCTGGCAGGTTCCCTCTGTGCCCTGCTGAGCTGGTGCAAGTATTGCCTTGTATGTGATGGTGACGGGGCATGCCCTGGCATTTAGCTGTGAGCAGGACGAGGTGAGCCAGTAATTTAGTTTTAATTCTCAGGTCTCCGGCGGCGGCAGCAGCAAAGCGCTCTGATCTGCGATGGGAGAGAGCTCAGGGTGTGATTTGTGCCCTCCCAGCATGTGATTCATGCCCTCGTTGACACTGTCAACGTTACACTTTTTGTTACTGAATCAGGGACGGGCTTTATTGATGGTGGAGATGAAAAAGCCAGCTCCTGATGCGCCAGTGGGATTGTAATGACTTTTTTATTGTCCCTTTATTATCATCAGGAAGGTTAAAGAGAAACTTTGTCTGGGGTGTTTAGAAAAACTACCTTCTGTTTTGGGAGGGAGGGGATGAGAAACCTGCTGTAGCTTTAACGTCCTGCTGTGAAAGTGAAATTATTGTGCGTGGTTTTATGGCCTCCTCTAAAGCAGAGGGCTGGGCGCTGGATCTGCGCTCCTTCCCTCGCCGGCTGACTTTCGGGCAGGCTTGTCTCAGCCCCCCTGCCTGTAAACCGAGGGCAATCGCTTTCTTCAAGGGGAGCTGTGATTTTTATATTGCTGACCGCAAGAAAGAGTGATCCTGATGCGAATGATGCTCCAATGCAAGGGACTGGGGTTATTTTTTGGGATCTCGCACTCATGCCCTCCCCTGGATGGACCTGGGCTGCTTGGCAGCGTAGGAAACACCCTCCACACTCACGCTAGTGTGCCGCGAGCCTCAGCTTTTGGGGCAGGGGATTTGCTTTCTTTTTTCATCCTCTTCTGAGCAACTGCAGCTCCCGGTGCCGTGTCAGACCCAGGAGGTGTGGGCGTGCGGCACTGGGTGGGATTCACTCTCTGCCCTGAACTTGCTGGCTTGCCCTCCGAGCTGTCCCTCTCAGCGGGGGGCTGGCGATGCCGGGTTCATTGCCGGCGCTCGGCTGCCTTGCAAATCATCCCGTGTTGGAGGTAGTAATATGAAACAGGGCTTTTCCATTGGGGTGGGAGGAGCAGCTAAGCCGGGGTAATGTCAGGGAGGGTACACGGGTTCAAGTAGCATCATGTTCACAACATCTTTGTTTAATATGTTAGTCCAGTTAGTCTGCATAACTGTGTCTAAAAATAGAACATATTTTCTCTAAGTCCTCTAGTTCAAAGCCTCATAAGCCATTTTTTTTCCGGCGTTGGTCTCTTACTGCTCTCCTGAGCCTGAAATTCATACAAGGCTATTTGCAAAGTTATCAGGAAAACCAAGAAGAGTGAATGAACTCTGTCGAATCCTTAAGTTTCAACCACTTGAGAAGGAAGTTCATTAAGTTTGCAGTAACTTTCTGGCAGCCTCTTAAAGGTGGATTAAGCAAGCTGAGTAAACAAGCCATCTTATGGCCACCATAGACCTTTTTCTAGCATCATTGTCATAAAAGCTCGGGGTCATCAGCCTCTGGCTGTGGGAGACATAAGGCAAAGGTGACATCCTGATGCTCCAAGCCTGGTGAGGGGTCGGGGCCGTCTCTCTTGGGACACCCGGGGGTTTGCTCTACCTCCCGGTTTGCAGAAGCTGCCGGAGCCCGGGGGAGACGGCTGCAATCGCCCCCCCCCCGTCCCCGGCCTATGGTTTCAGCATGCGGTAGAGGGAGCGTGTGTTTAAATTTCAGAGCTGTCACTGGATCCGGCCCAGTTCTCCCAGCGGCATAAATATCTGGCCTTCAGCACAGCCGTGGAAATTCGCGTTGTGTTCTCTTGCAGGTTACTTCGGTTTTCAGCTCTCTGTGCTGACATGGTAACTGAACGGTGGCTTTCAGCGACAGGCAGACGGGGACAGCTGCTCCGGAGAGGTAACCCTTCCCTTTCGCACGCGGGCGATCTACCAAAGCACTTATCCTATGTTTGTTTTTAAAAACTTGGGATAGGGAAGAGCCTAGTTAGTGTGGCTTGCTTTCAGCAAGTTTCACTTTTGTCCGCAAGCTTAAACTTCCTTAAATTTCCTTTTAAATTTAAATTCTATGCCTTATTTTTGTTCAGTTTCTGAATACAATCTTTATGGATTATGCTTAGGAGTATGCTGTGAATATCATGGTCTAAGCCGACTGCTACCTTCAAAGTATAGGAACGTAATATTTTATTATTTCACTGGTTATTTTTTTCTTTTTACAACTGAAATTGGCTCTTCTAGATTGGGGAGGGTACACGAGATCAGGGACCGTACTTGCGTAAACAATCACCTAACGATCCGGACACACGATCTGGCAGCAGTACCGATCCCGTCTATGGCTGTGTAACTGCCTTACTCAGACAAAGCCGAGCTGGGAGAGGGGTTTTGAGGAGGTGGTCAACATGGGCTGGGGGGACGTTGTCCTGCCTGCAGACCTCTGAAGCGATGCCCGAAAGTCTTCACTGCGGTCACGCTGCACCCAGACGCTGCGTGTAGCTTCTAAGGGTGCTGTGGTTGTCTGCGCGCAGGGGGTGGATTTATTTTTGCCGCAACACACGTCTAAGGTTTTTAGCTGGACAGAGATGTGGTTTTCTGTGTCAAGTTTGTGCAACTGTTGTGCAGTCTCTGTTCGGGCATTCGAGACATGGGCTTCCAAGGATCTTCGCAGTGTGCGGAGAGGATTTTGTAATGAGCCACATGAGGCTTTGCGGATCAGAAGAGCATTGTTGTAGAGAATTGCTTACTGATGTTAATGGTCTCCGTCTCTCTAGCCTGTTGCCTGTTGCCAAATATGTATTTTTGTACAGTACATCTTGTTGCCTTTCGGGGAATATTTTGTCTGTGGCTATTGAATTATGAACTGGAAATCTGTAAATGTTCTTAGAGACCAAGGAATTAGCACGACAAGAGATTCTTGGGCTCCTTCGTGCAGCGGGACCTGACATGCAAATGATTTTTTAATTGCGTGAGGTGATGTTACAGTGCTTATGCCTGAAAGGTTATTTGCTGCCAGAACCCAGCCTGGCTTGCCCTGACTATGAAATTTTAGAGATGTTGGTTTATTTTGTGATTTCTATTGGCTCCCTTGCTTTATAGCAGGAACAACTGCCCCTGCTGATACCCACAGATTTGTCAGGCTGTGTAGCTGCTTCCTCATCAGGTGCTGCGGAGCAATCTCTGCTTTTCTAGAAGTGTCACTACTCAGATATATATTGCTTATCACTGCTGCAATAATTTTGGAGACTCTGGGAAAGTCTAGACAAGCAGAAGTGATTTCCATAGTGAGTACAAATAAGATTTTTCTGTAGAACTAATTTCTTTTTTTTATTTTATACTCTGAAATGCGCTTGCATTGGCAGAATGCCTAGGAAATTACTTTCCCAAAGCAGGGTTTAGAGTGGAACGATTGATGCCAATGTGAAGCTTTTTGGTCAAGGAGATTGTGAAATGTATCTTCCCCAAAATAAATGTTTTGGGATGACGTTCACTGGAGCCCTGCTTGATTGCAAGAAGGGTTCAGAGCAGAACCGACTCGAGATGTATCTTAGTTTCAGGATGAATTCTTGAAATGCTCTAATATTCACTGCTGTGATCGTAGCGTCTGGAAAATGTCTGTGTCCTCTAAGGCTCAGCAAAGAGCTTGTGAACGTCTGAGATCATTTGGGTCAGGTCTTTGAAACCGGCTTTGCAAAGGGCTCCGATGTATGTGTGTGTCAGGGTGCTTCCCTGGGGATCCCCATGGACAGGTTCTGCTCGAAAGTGTGGGTTTTGCGGAGGCTGTGGTTTGCAGGGGAATCCTGACCGGGGAGGAGATGGCAGGATGAAAGCACAAGCCAGAAATGCGAATGTTTCTCGTGGTGCAGGGTCAAGCCAGAGCACATCTCTGAGGCTTGTGGATAGCAAGAGCCGGATAATGTCCGTGCTAACCAGAATCGTTGCCCTCATGCTGCATTTTCTGGTTTGCCCTGATCTCGGAACTGGAACTTGGAATAGGAAAAACCAGAACATGCACATTCTACCCCGTAATAGAGATGTGGGATGGAGACAGGGAAAGTTCTGGTGTTTTAAAAGGGCAGATGAGCTTTCCTACTTGAGCTGATAGAGAAGAATTTCTTTGATGGTCTGTTAAGACAAACTTTACTATGAACCATACTACTGCCTAATGAATATCTGATTAGGAAAGCCTTTGCCAGGCCAAAGAGAGGACGGGTGAGATGGCTTCAAAATACGCAGTGTTTTGTGCAGTCGCCTTGGTGATGGGAACCTAAGCTCAAATCGCTATCCTGCCTGACTTTTTACAAACTTTTTTTTAATGCAACTCTTGATTTCATCTTAATGCAAATTGGGAATATTTCTGAAGATGTCCAAATCTGCTTTTCACCTTTAAGTTGATTATATGGATTCTGCTAGAGCTGTGGGACCTTGAAAGTTGTTAACCCCATGAGGGCTGATGGTCAGAGACCCACATCTCTGAAAAAAATCCGTGGGTTCTCATGTCCATGGGGTAGGTGTTATGTTGTGGGACTTAGGGACATGGGGATCTCTGGAAAAGGGTTGTTGGTGAGCGTGAGCTTGGGGCTGGAGCTGGTGGAGCCCACGGAGCTCCCAGCAGCTGGCTGTGTCGGGAAGTGGTAGGTGTTGGCTTGCTGTGTACCTCTGCTGCTCTCTCCGTACCCCCAAGACGGTGCCAAAGATGTGAGGATGTTGTGAAAGGCGCTAATGCTTTGCTCAAGTGTTTTGTTTTCTAGGGGTTGAGGCGGAAATCCAAATGGTCAGAGCACGCTGCGATCCTCTAATTGGCAGAGGAGTCTTGGCAGGATCACGCTGACATGATCGCTGCTCATATCGCTGCTGAAAACACAGGGAAACCTCTGTTCCTCCACTCGGCTCTTGCTGTGTGAATGTGGCCAGAAATAGTAAAGAAACATCATTCCCCTCTAGTTCTAAGAGGGTGTTGAACTAGTTTGTGTAACAAAGTTATTCTAATGTTCTCTGGAGTTTTCTCTTTGGAGACATATGCAGTTAAACTCGGACTCCCTCTTTTTTCCTGCTCTGTGGTTGAAATGGAGATGCAGCGAACATGGTGATTTGTTCTAACCGTTTCGGTGTGTATGTTCCCAGGCCCTGCTGAATCATCTGAACTTGTGCCTGGGCATAATCGCTCACTGTCAGCTGCGTCCTGGGATCAGAGCAGCATGGCTGGTGCCCAGGATATTTTGCTAAGATCTACAAAACCGGTAGCACCGGGAGTCCAAGTGTAAGCGTAACAGAACTTACAGGCTGGTGGATTTTTTTTTTTTTTCCCCCCCCTGTTTAGCCCACGGGATCTAAAATCTCAGTTGCTGCAAAGAGGAGAAGGCTTGCTGCTGGTTTTGTGGGCATTTTCCTGGATCTGGGAGCACTGGCAGCCTAGCAGTAAAACTTACTGGCCTGCTGGCCGTTCAGTTCCAGACGGCAGGCTGCATGGACGTGTGTGTGATCCAGAGCGATGCATTGGCCTGCTGCTACTTTTCTACCCCTCCCTGCTTTTCTGGGGAGCTGATTGCCCCATCCAAAGCAGGGGTGATGTTTGCTGCTGTCCCAGTGACATTGAGGCTTTTGGGAAAACTAAGACATGTCCTGGTGTGTGCAGCACTGCCAAATGACAGCCTTACTCGCTGCCACCGGTGTTCCTGTTTGCAGTGACAGCTTGTTCCGCTTGCAGCTTTCCTGGTTTTCCATGTAAATGCTGCTCTGAGCCTGTAACACCCTGTGCCCACCGTTTGCCTTGAGAAGTGTTGTTGCTGTTCCCGTGAGCTCCTCCCTCGTCAGCCCTGTTCTATAATTACTGATGTTCCTGAAACCAGATCCTTCCACGTGTCCTGCCCAGGTTTGGGAGGACAAGGGGTCCGTAAGCAAACTGAGTGCCCTGGAGTAACACGCAAGAGGACTTCAGGAGTTTCAGAAAGCATCAGCTTACAGTGGTTCAGTGGGTTCTCTGAGCTCCTCACCTTCAGGATGGTAAAGGAAAGGGGAATATATCCCAAACAGCTTCTCTGGCACTTGCAGAAAAGAAGCAGGGGTGGGAAAGCTGGCGCTTGTGGAGCAGCAGCGGAGGCTGCTGGAGGAGCATAAACAGGAGATGCCAGGCTGGGCGGCAGGTGCCTGCTGTGGGTTCAGAGTCCCCTGCGGACACTTAACCATCTCTGCAGCCCTGTGCAAGCTGTTCTGTGCCCCTCTCCCAGCGGCGTGTATGCTAGGTTTGCAGCCGTGTTCCCAAAGCATTGCCACAGCTTCGCGGCCACCTTTGCTGTGTCCTGGGGTGCGGTGGGGATGATCCTCTCTCCTTACCATATTTAATGATCTTCTCAAATGCCGTTTCCAGCTCTGAGAAGTCCCGGTCGTGTCACCTTTCTGGTACCTGCTTGTTTCCTGGCTGTGGTCCTGTTCCAGCAGGTCAGACCCACGAGCCCCTCCTGTCCCTGGGTGCTCTGGGCTGTCACGAGTTGACAGCAAAACACAAATATCGGTCAGCAATTGCCAGGATGAGATGTGCCAGTTTATTTGCTGAAAGTAATCTTGGAAACGCTTCGTATAGGAATGTACAACGGGAGAAGACGGTCATGAGCAGCGTGGTGTGCTGACCTGGGGCCGGGGAGGCCAGACGTGCGAGCGTGACTGCGAACAGGTGTCAAAATCCGTAGTACAGGAATAAACAATGACACTTGGCACCGATGTATTCCTCTGCGCTTCCAAAACATGCCGTCTCTGTGAGCTAATGCAGCAAGGAAAGGATCAGGAAGGAAGCACTGTAAAAGTCCTGCGTTTGTTTTTTAGGGTTTTTTTTTGGTTTTTTTATGATGAAGGAAATGGAGGTATGGGGGTTGACAGGATTTGCCGAAGGTCTTGAAGCAGGACTTCAGATAAGAGCTAACAACTGCTCAGCTCTTCGCTGCCCACCCTGCTGTTACCCCTTCTGCAAAAGGTAGTCGTGGAGCCCAGCTCATCAGAGGCTGAAGAGGGCAGGGAGTCCCTCCGCTGGAAAGGTGTGTAGGGATGATTCCTGTAGAAGCATTAACCCTCTCCCAGTACCTGCCACCTCAAGATTTTGGAACACGTGATGCATGCTTGGAGCTGCTGGAGCCAGGGATGTCTGCAGCTCCTGGAGGATGAATTGAAAGAGAAGAGCAGCCTGGCAGACCCCCCACTTTTGCATGTGGTTGCGAGTTCATTGCCCAAAGTCTGATTTGCTTCTGCGATACCTCTTGCTCTCTGAAGAAACCCAGCACAAGCGAGAAACCAGAAGTTTCTTTTGGAGCAAAATACCGTGACCTGGTTTTGGGGACAGCATCAATTATGGTACGAAAAGAGAAGAATCCGGCAAGTTTTGTAACCTTTTTAACTTCTTGGGTTTTTTTTTTTCCCCCCTCTCAGTGTCCAGGAAGGGGGTGAGTTAAAACATGCAGTAGATGTGTGATTCATTTTGGCAAGCTTGGCTATTCAAGGCAAGCGAGGGAATCTCCTGCACCCTCTGTCACATGTTCCTGAGTAATTAGCAGCAACATGTTAATAGCAGCTCTGGCAGCACCCTGCTGCTTGGTCAGCTGGGCTTGTGCTTGGTGAAATGCAGATAGCCTGCACAGAGCAGCATTGGAGAGAAGATGATGGGACCGGACTGGGCCATGGTACAATGTCTGAGCAGATGCTTCAAGGGGAAAATCTGGCCCTGAGTGTCAGCGCTGGCCGGGGCTATGTGGAAGGGCTCTTCCTTGCTAGCTCTAGTAGTTTATTTCTGCGTGTAGCCTGCCTTGTGGCCAAGACTTTGAGTAAGGGAGGAAGCACTTGGGTAGTAAGTGCTGCTGAGATCTCATTAGCTGATGAGTGGGTGTGTTGATCTTTCAGGAACAAAAACAAACATGTTTTCAATGTTTGTCTCTCCTGTTTAGTGCACTTGGTTACCTTTCCTGTATTGCAGCATCTGCTTAGCTCTTATTCGGCTTCTATTGGTAGCATCCCTCCTCTGACGTGTAGGAGGAGGAACAGAAACTGGTACTTGATCAGCAAATATCGGAAGCAGTGACACAACCCAAGGGACATCTGCAAATGATGGCCAACAAGCAGCAATCACATTTTTTTATGGATTCAGTTCAGTTTTTGTTTGTGGATTCAGTATGTGCTGCACGTCACAAAGTGCTGCTGTACAGAGGGCTGAGTTCTCACCTCGCCCCTTCCAAAAGGATTCACTTCTGTTGGCTGTGAATTTGGCTAATATTTTTGTCCAGAGGAATAAAAATGCAAGCCAGAAGTGCTCCCATGGTAAATTGGTTTCCTTTCGCAATTCCTGGTGACCTCTTTTACAGTAACTTGAACAACTGCTTTGAGTGGATCAGCTCTGTGACTTGGCTCTTGGGAGGTCTGGACCTTTTTTTGGCACTTTGCTTTGCCTGGAAACTCCCGTCTTCCAGGGAAGGATCTCGTGTGGTGACACTCCAGACTGCAGTGGGTACTTGGTCAATCCCATCTATATAAATATATTAGAAACAAACATGTTCTCCTGGAGGGAAATGGGGGCGGGTGTCCTCTCTCCACCCCCATGAGCACGCCCCAATTACCTCTTGTTTGAGCTCACCACCAGTGAAACTAAACCTGGTTTAAAGATGAGGTCCTTCTAATTATGACCACTTCCTTGCTCTTATTTTGTGGCTGTCTGGCTGCCAGCTCCCGGGTGTCTGTGTTGAAACGCACGTCCCCTTCTTGTGACACTTCGCTCTGCATGCAGGACTCGAATACTGGTGGGAAACTGGGCTTCTCCATCACATCGCTCCACCACGCCTCCTGTGCACGGACCATGGGGAAATGGGCACTTCCTTGCTGGTTTGTCAGCTTCTGCTTCTCTGAACTTGGCACCAAGGTTTACATGCTAATCAGCAGTGAGGAGCTCTTGGGCCAAAAGGGTACAAGCTGCACGTTGATGAACTGGAGGCTTGGATCTTGGTCGGCTCCAGAGAAGTACTGCCTTCTTGCAGGGGGTCCACGCTGAAGATTTGTCTCCTTTTAACTTTTGTTCCTGGTTTTTTTTTTTCCTCCTCTCATTGTGCTATGTCTTTTCCCCCCATTCCCACCATATGGTTTAGTTTGGCATAGGTGCCAGCTCCTGCTTCTCGTAAAGATAAACCTGTTGCCTGCGCTGTTTGCAGCGTGGGAGCGGGGCAGCCAGCGTGCATCTGCCCAAGCCTGGAGCCAGCAAACAAACCCACCCCCCGCCGGCTGCAGGCTCCCGGGAGGGAGGCTGCTGTCTCAGCCAGGGTTACCGAAGCTCCTTGGAACGGGGATTGAAGCAAGGACCGAGCAAGTCACGAGATGCTTGCCCTCTTGCTCCTTCCCATCCCGTGGGAAGAGGAAGGGAAACAGCTTTGCTGGATTCTCTGGAGAAGCTTAGGAAGGAATTCACGGTCCTCATCCTTGTTTCCCTCTTCTCTTTCCATCGCTGCTCTGTGACAGCTGCCGAACGGAAAAGGGGGGTGGCTACACTGGGCAGGAATCTCTGCCCTTCTCCCTGCAGCTCAAAGCTTGTGTGCTGTGCTCCGGTGGGTGGCTTTATAGCCAAGGGGAGGAGTTATCCCTCCTCTGGCTCTGCCTGCTCGGCAGCTGGGTGGGGAGGCACTGAACAGATGGAGAGGTCCTGGGGTTGAGATGGACCTTTGGCCATCCTCTGCCATCCACGCAGCCATCCCCGGCGCCGTCCCACAAAGATGCAGGGCTGCAACAACCCTGCCCACGGCCATGCTGGCAGAGCAGGTCCCTCCTCGTACTCAGAGGGACAGAGTTCGGACAAACTTCCAGGATACCCCACTCTGAACCGCGGGGCTCGCAGGGGAACGGAGCATGTGTGAAATCTCGGCAAATCTCTGCAGTCTCTGCATGGTGCTGCGCCGCTGCCCCCGGCCCGGAGGGGAGGGCTGGGGGTCTGCATCTCCCCGGCGGTCCTGCCAAGCCGGCTCACTCCACGCTGGGGTGCGCGGGCACGGCCCGTGCCCTGCCTTTCATCTGGGCAGCGGCTGCCTTGGCCTTTCATCTGCCAAAGGCATGGGGTGCAGCCACCCATGTGAAATCAATCCCTTTTTCCCCCTCCTCTTCCTCTGTCTCTGTTGTTTAGAAAACAGGGGAAGGGCTAAGGGAAAGGCAGGTGTGCAAACAGCTCTCACAGCTTCGCTCTGCCCAGGCCCCTGTACTCTTGGCCTGCAGGGAGATATTAAAAGAATACATTCAGTGCCTTCTTGTAAAAGCTTTTCTCTCTTTGGCTCTCCAGCCACTCTCGAAGGGTGGGATCTGAATCCTTATCCTTCCCGTAATGCCTGCGTGCACATGGGGAGCCCTAGCTGGAGCCCGGTGTTGCTGTCTGTGCGCATCTCGCCCTCTGCTTTCCCCCTTCTCAGGGCTGCACGCCCATCTCTAGCCAGACCGACTCCAAGTACAGTTTTGGGGTTGCTTTGGTGGGTTTCGGGGAGCAAGCTGTGTGTCACAAACTTGCTGCCACCCTGGGAATACACGGCCCTGAATACACCCGGTGGGTGGAGGACAGTGTGCCAGGGATGCAGGTGAAGGAATGTGCCCATGTTATTCCAATGGCAACGTGCCATGAGGCATCTGGGGAGAAGCAGAGGGCTCCGTCTGCACTGAGTTTAAAGCAAGTGGCCTGTGCTGGATGCTAGAGACAAAGGAGAGCTAATAAGAAGCTCATTAAGCTGCTGCTGGATGTATTTTCCACTGTAGACTAGTTTCTCCTGCCACAAGCTTCCCCCGCTAACTCCTGTTCCAGGCAGAAGCGTTTTCCTGATGTTTGTACATTCATTTATATATAGCCTTCAAAACGATCGAGCTCGTTACCCTCCATCTCTGATGAATAGGTTTTCCTGCCTGTGTGCCATGTCCCACCGCGCGGGATGTGTGAGAGGAGGCCAAGGATAACACAGCCCTTCAATGGTCCCTTAGTGCTCTTGCAGAGGCACGGGAAGGGAGCGCTCTGCCCTTGTCTAAGCACCCCTCTGCCTGCTCCTGCTGTAAAGCAGAGCAGGGCAGCCTCTAACGTACCTCTCCCTGGAACAAAGCCATCTGTCCTGCAGTCTGAATTCCCAGCATGGAGGGGAAAAGCAAAGCCCCCTCACCCACGGGAGACCCAGGCTCCGGGGGGTGACTTGTGTCCCGGCTTTGCGACGTGTTTGCCTTCAACCTCCCGCTTGCAGGTTTTGTCCTCTCCCTCGGCTGCTCGCTTGATCTCGCAGGGAGCTCTGACTTTGCTCCGTGCTGACGGCTTTCCAGCGAATCCAAGGAGCTGGCTGCGGCTCAAGTTCAAAGTGCTGGGTGTGAGGGTCTGCTGTGGGAAGGAAAATGAGCCCAGGGAGTCCTGGGTCACTGCTGCCCTCCCCCAGCAAGCCCTGTGCTGTGGCGCGGGCTTGGGCATGGGTCGCAGACCATCCTATTGCTTGGGCATTGCCCTTGTACAAGTCCCCTGCAAGTAGCTCGCTCACTTCACTCTAATGCGGGCTTGAAGATGCTGCATCAGTTTAACTTATGCCTGCAAATTGAGGCTTTCCTGGTGGAAGCTGGATTTCAGTGGCTTTTCTGGTGGATATTTCTCCACTTAAAAATAGCTCCTTTAAGGAAGCGGATGCAACTCTACATAGACTGGGCTTGAGATATTAATTACTCAAGCAAGAGTCAGTTTAGGAATCAAGATCTGGAGGCAAATGAGCACCGGGATGTTGCAGTGGGAGCTGGACAGTCGGGCGTGATCCGGGATGGTTAAGAGGGAGGTGGGAATGGCTCTGCGATGGTCGCAGTACCGACGATGCATCACTTGCACGGCTTGAGTTTTTTGTGGGCTATTTGGGATGGACTAAGGCAAACAAGGAGCGGAAGCGCGCGGCAGGGAGGACGGGGCCGTTCCTCCCACAGGAAACCCAGGATTAAGACACTAGCTGGATTGTGCGGCCGTCGCGATCATGCTGCTGGACCCCGTGGCTGAGCACAGCCCGGCAGCTGCGCAGAGCAACAGCAACACGTTCAACCCAGCGGCTCTTGGCAGAGGGGCTGGGGCCAGTTACAACACGATGAGTAAAAATAAACACCAACGCTGTAACTGGCAGCGCTGTAACGGGAAGGAGCGTGAGCGCAGGAGCCGGCAGGAAGCCATCGGTCTTGCAGATGGCTCGCACGGGCCAGGGGTTTTCAGCCACTGCCTGCTGCCGCGCCTAGCCCTGCTCCCCCAGCATCTCCCACCCATGGGCATGGAGCCGCTGCGCCCAGGTCAGCTGCTGCCCTCGATCCGAGCTCTGCCTTGGCTGGGTGGGGATGGAAGGTGAAGCCAGCCCTACCTTAATCTTTCTGGTGGTGTTGGCTCTGTCAAACCCCGGCCTTGGCTACCACTGTGACGTGCCAGGGCGCTAGCAGCTCTGGGGGACATCGTCTGAGGCAGTGTTTCTGCTATGGGACTTGCAAGCTGGGGAACCCAGGTCCCTGGGTGGCAACTGGGCTGGTTTGTTGTCTGGGCTCTCTCTGCTGGGCTTTAAATATGATTCCGGTGAGCTTTTGCTTCCTTGAGTCCTACAGAGTGTTTATACCAGAGTGCAAAGTGACCTTTAAAAGGCCCCAGGTTCTGCTTGTCTCCCTGGATAAGGAGAGAAAACAGAGCAGGACTAGCGTGGTTACACACCGCCCTGCTGCTGAGATGCTCTGCGTTCAGAGCCAACACCACGCGTTTCTCCCTCTGTCCCGCAGGCTAGCAGGAACAGCCTGGTAGGGTCCATCTCGGATAGACGCGGATGATGCCAGAGCTATGACAGGGATTGCAGTCTTGGCACTGAGGGGTGATCAATTATGGAACAACTACAGGAGGAAGTACCTGAGGTCAGGGAAGAGGAGGAGGAAGAGGAAGAGGCAGTGATGGTGGCAAGCGGACCCTCGGACCCAAGTGGAGGACCAGACAGCTCGCTGCCTTCGAGCAGCTACACAGGTGAGTGGAGCTGCGGGAGCTCAGCTGTCCCTGGAGCATCCAGGCATCCACGTCCTCCGGGCAGCATGCTCAGCTGCAAAGGGCAGAGGACCTGCCCGTGAATGGAGTTTGGCTTGTTTTAATCTCTTCCCCTTGTGAAATAATGCATCAAGAGCTAAGTTATGGAGAGGCTTATTTCTTCCTCTGCAGTCACTGCACAGCCGTTGGTAGCGGGTTGGGAGATGGAAATTGAAAGTTCAGGGAGGTAACGTTGTGCGCCAGATGGGGAGGACTCTCGGAGTGCCCGAGAACGCTTCCCTGGCCGTTTCTTGTGCAAAGTCCTCAGTGCAAACTGGTTTTAGGAGCTGGTGGAGAAGTTTTGTTGCTGCTGAAGAGGCTCCTCCAGAGCCCCGGGCGTTCCAGCTGGGCAGCCCTGTACCAGCCGCCTGCCAACTGGGGATTATAAAATTTGCTGTTTGGGTTTCATTGCCTAGACATGAATGCCAGAGGGAAGAAATCAGCATTGATGTGGAGACTCTCAGCTGCTGGGCACACTGGGGGCACTCTTGGCTCTGTGCGTGGCATCTGCCTGCAGACAGTGCCTGATCTCAGATGTTAACTGCCCAGATGCAACGCCAGTGGCAGACTGGGACAGTGCTGGAAATCCCTCATCAGCCTCATGGCTGGAGGAGTTAGACGCGATGCTGGGCTTGTGGCTACTACACGAAAGGACATATCCCTTTGTGTGTTTGCAGACCTTTCGCAGAGCTCCTCTCCCTCCCTGTCGGACCAACTGCAGATGGGCTGCGAGGAGGCGGCCTTGGGAGCGCTGAACGTGGAGTGCAGGGTCTGCGGAGACAAAGCCTCGGGGTTTCACTACGGCGTGCATGCCTGCGAGGGCTGCAAGGTACGTACGCCCTGGGGAGGGCTGGGTTCAGCAATGCTAAGCAGAGATTAGACCCCAGGGAGCACGGCGTCTCTTCAAACAAGCAAGTTTGCAGCAAAACAGGGATGCAAGATTGAGTGATTGTAAAAAAATCATTTGCAACCTGTCCAGAGAGTGTGGAGTATAGAGGCAGGCACACAAATACTGTCCTGGGGGAGGCAGCTGAGATGCGTATGGCCCAAACCTTGCCCCATCATGCTTTATTTTGTAAGGCAAATCCATCTATCCCCACGGGGACCCTGGCTTTGCTTTTAAAGATGCTTTCTGTGCTGCAGATCAGTAGTGAGCTGTGTGTTTATCCCCCTGGGATCAGTGGCCGCAGCTTGGATGTGCCTCTGAAATTCTTTCCCCCGCAGCAGATGCCAGCAGGGCTGCGTTAGTGGCCCAGGTCCTGCCAGACATTCCTGCAGGCTGGGGCCGGCCCGCAGCTTGTTCCTCCATCCCTCCCTGCTGGCTGTCTGCAGTATCACACACGCGGAATCCAGCACCGGTCCGTGGGCTGCCCTCCACAGTTCCTCCTCTGCAGCCCCCTTCTCCCACCGCACGACCCCTCCTTGAGATAGAGACTCTGCTTGTGTCAAAGAGACCCAGGGCTCCTTCCCTCCACTCAGCTGAACCTCCATGAGGCTCCTGGGGATAATAAACCAGCGTGGTCCCAAACCACAGGTGCTGACACTGCTGTTTCCTTGTCCCCCTTCTCCGCGTCCCACTCTGCACCACCTGCCTGCAGGGTTTCTTCCGCCGGACGATCCGCATGAAGCTGGAGTACGAGAAGTGCGAGCGGAGCTGCAAGATTCAGAAGAAGAACCGGAACAAGTGCCAGTACTGCCGCTTCCAGAAATGCCTCTCGCTGGGCATGTCGCATAACGGTGAGTGTCACCGCTGTCCACAGGCCTGGCCGGCTGGGTGCCATCTGCCTTCTGTGAAGGGTTCGCACGGGGAGGCTGTATGTAGCTTGCTTTATCCTGAGGCTCTCTTCTTGCTAGGGGATGATCTTTCAAACCCAATGCTTTGAGCCTTTGACTCTTCATCCCCTTCTTCTGTATGAGAAGGGGCTGTTCATTCCCACTGTTGGGGCTGTTGGCACATGGCTGTCCCTTACGGGTTGCCCCAGAGGGAACTCAACACACAGATTGTTCTTCTGTGCTGGGATTTTTAAACTTCAGGTGTAACCGTCTTGTTCCTGGCCAAGCAGAGGTGTTTATGTGGGAAGCAGGGTTTGTGCGAGAGCCCAGAGGAGTGGGGATGGGAACTTAGTGTGAGGTTGTGTTGGCAAGGGTAGCAGCAATGGCTGGTTCATGAAGGTGTTGATGCCAGAGCAGCTGCAGCCCTGGAGAAGCATCGTGTTGCGTAGCTGAAGGTGTTCACCAGCAGACCTCTATCTGCGGTGGCAGAGCAGACTGATGCCTCCCTGGATGCGTCTCCTGGGGTCACCCCCAGTGTCCTGACCCGCTGGTTTTACCCCCCTGACAGCAATCCGCTTCGGCCGCATGCCGGAGGCAGAGAAGAGGAAACTGGTGGCAGGGCTGACGGCGAGTGAGATCAGCTGCCAGAACCCGCAGGTGGCTGACCTGAAAGCTTTCTCCAAGCACATCTACAATGCCTACCTGAAAAACTTCAACATGACCAAAAAGAAGGCGAGAGGTATCTTGACCGGGAAGGCCAGCAGCACCCCAGTAAGTTTCCTCCCCAGGGCAGGCGGGGTTGGCCATGAAACAACATGGGAGGCTGTTCTCTGGGAGATGCTGCACATCTCCCTCCTGCTGTAGCTGTTCCACATGCACCAGTTCCCAGCTGCAGCCAGGTGGGCTCTACACGTCCTGCCCCTCACTGGGAATATTCCCATTGCTCTGCAGAGTTGTGCTGTTGTGGGTGGATGCAGATTGCCCAGGCACAGATAGGCAGACAAATGCGAATGTCCTTGGCAGAGCTGGTATCTTGAGTCCCCGCGGCAGGTTCCTAACTGCTTGCTTCTTTTTCAAGCAGCCTTTTGTGATCCACGACATGGACACCTTGTGGCAGGCAGAAAAGGGGCTGGTCTGGAAACAGCTAGTGAATGGCATTCCCCCCTACAAGGAGATCGGGGTGCACGTCTTCTACCGCTGCCAGTGCACCACAGTGGAGACTGTGCGGGAGCTTACGGAGTTCGCCAAGAGCATCCCCAGCTTCATAGGCCTCTACTTGAACGACCAAGTGACTCTGCTGAAGTACGGGGTGCACGAGGCCATCTTCGCCATGCTGGCCTCTATCATGAACAAGGATGGGCTGTTGGTGGCCAACGGGAACGGCTTCGTGACCCGTGAGTTCCTGCGTAGCCTACGCAAGCCCTTCAATGAGATCATGGAGCCCAAATTTGAGTTTGCTGTGAAATTCAACGCGCTGGAGCTGGATGACAGTGACCTGTCTCTGTTTGTGGCTGCCATTATCCTGTGTGGAGGTGAGCAAGCGCTCTTGGCCGTGCGAGTCTCGGAAAGAATCCTCCTGTACTTAGAGGTGGTTGGGGCTGGGCTGGGGGGGCTGAGCTGCAGCTGACCCTGAGATCAGCCAGAGGTGTCTTAGGGGATGAGAGAAGAACTGAACAGTTCCAAAACCAAAGCTTCTTCATGGCGGTGACGCCTAGCAAGCTTGGACCAAGAACAAGGAGTGTAGAAGTGGCATCTCCTCCTTGTATGCTGCTGTGGGATATGTTGTCCAAGAGCACACTTCTCCCCTTGTCTAGCTGACAAGGTTGGAGTCGAGTCACGGTGGGTGGGTTACAGTCCCCATCTCCCTTTCTCCAGGAGGAGCATGTGCTTTGGAGGGCTACACCATAACACTACAGCTCCCGTGCTTCCTCTCCACAGACCGTCCTGGCCTGATGAACGTGAAGCAGGTAGAGGAGATCCAAGATAACATCCTGCGAGCGCTGGAATTTCACCTGCAGTCTAACCACCCGGATGCCCAGTACCTCTTCCCCAAGCTGCTGCAGAAGATGGCCGACCTGCGGCAGCTGGTGACAGAGCACGCCCAGCTGGTGCAGAAGATCAAGAAGACGGAGACGGAGACATCTCTGCACCCGCTTCTGCAGGAGATCTACAAGGACATGTACTAAGGACCTGTTATTTATGAGAATGAAGCCATGGATTCCTATCAAGACTCTTTGTACAGAAACAAAGAAAACCTTTCCCCATGTCTTCCATTTCTTCTACTGGAAACTTTTGTACGTGACCCTGATGTACGGTACGTAGGGCAAGATGCCGTAAGATTTTGCAGCCACCACCTGCTAGGCCAGGGCTTCCGTTAACACACACTAACAAATTTACAAAGGCAAATCATAAGCTACTGTGTCCGTTACTACGGCCCAGCTCTTCAGCTGCTCCCCGGGGCCTCTGGAGCGGCCGGCCGGTTTACATGGCCCAGACAGTGGGGTTCCTGCGGCAGCTTGGGAACGGTGGGGGATGCTCTGGTCTTTAGGAGACCCGAGCATGGTGCGGGTATCCGACAGGGCCAGCAACAGCACTTACAGCGTGTCTTTATTTTCTTTTTTATATTGCACTCCGAAGACGTAGTCCTGAGCCGTGAAGTCTAGGACAGTGTAATGAAAGGATGTTTCTCTCTTTCCCAAAGAAAAGCCAGAGTATTTGAAGTCGGGTAGGACTGTCCTAGCAGAGACCCTCAGCTGCAACCCCACCTCGCTGTGCGGCGTATTCCTGTCTCCCAGAGGGATTTTGTGATCTTTGCCTTCCCCTGAGTGCCGTGTGGGAGCCTTGCTCCTGGTACCCCCGTTTCAGAGGCAGCCTGCCCCTCAGCACCTCAGTATGAGAGAGGGAGGGATGAGGAGGTGGGAGGGAAAGGGTCTGACTCATAAAAATTCACCTTCAGAGCAGAGGCCAGAATCTGTTTGCTTCCCCAGGCTTTTCTGCGCAGACACGAGTTGCCAAAAATGGCTGTGCAGAGCCAGGGGCAGGCCTGGGGCTGGTCAGGGTTAGGTGGCAGGGCTTGCAGCTGGTCTTGCAGCTCCCTTCCCAAGCCTGGGGG
The DNA here is from genome assembly GCF_000690835.1 of Fulmarus glacialis. Classification (NCBI taxonomy): domain Eukaryota; kingdom Metazoa; phylum Chordata; class Aves; order Procellariiformes; family Procellariidae; genus Fulmarus; species Fulmarus glacialis. Next base: position 1,878 of record NW_009224447.1, on the reverse strand, counting down.
GCTCTGGGGGTTTTGCAGGGCAGTGCGGGCAGCGGAGGCTCCCCAGCAGTACAGCTCCTGTGAGCACCGGAGCAAGCAAAGCGTTCAGCAACACCAGCAAGGGGAAAGCAAAGCCGTAGCCAGCCCACAGTGCTCATGATGCTGAAAGGGCATTGCCCTGTCTGTTAACTGCCCTGCCTCAGTTTCCCCTCTGTGAAAGGGAGCTGGATTGTCACCTGCTCTCTGCTCAGAGGGGGGAGCACGAGGATTAATTAGTGCATTGGTTGCAAAGAGCTTTGCAGCTGTAAAACAGTATAAATGCTGAGTATTTATAAAAAGGGAGGGAGAGGGTGGGATGCTGACAAGGAGCAGGAGCTTCCTGGTGAGCACGGCTGGGTCGGGGGAGCTGCCCTGCCCAGAAGATCTGCCACCGTCCCGAGTGGGGGGACAGCTCCAGGCTTCGGGGTCTGCCTAAACCCAGAGCCATTCTGGGACTTTACCTCGCAACTTCTCGCAGCTGTAGTGAAACGCCACGGTGCTGCCTGTGCCCGGGATGGGACCCCTGCGTGGGGGGCTGCGTCACCCGGGCTCTGGGAGAGAGGACAGACCCGGGAAGGGCTTGGTCCCCTCTCAGGATGATGGTGTCTGACCTTAGAAGCGGCGCTTACCCGTCTGCAGCTCGTGGTCCCATGTGTCCTGAGCAGCCTTATTAAAATAGTGATATTCCCAAGGAGGGGTTGTGGGAGCAAATTAGTCGATTTTATTTTGTTTTCCTCCTCTTCAGGGTAGCAGATTTCCCTGGTGCAATAATTCCTTTAAAACCCGAAGGGGAGGAGCGCTGGGCTTTCCCTTCATGTCACAGGGCTGGCCGGTCCCAAACCTGACCCCGCTGCCACGCTCCGGCTCCTTGCCATGCCTCAGTTTCCCTGCCCGCTGCCCGCCCAGCCCCTTCCCCTTCCTACCTCGCAGGGGTGTTATGAATTACCATTTCTAAAGCACTTTGAAGCCCTCTCGGGGAAGGCACCAGAGACGTGCGTGTCCTGGATGGAGCCTGGGGGATTTGTCCTTCTCGAAGCCCCCGGTGGCATTCCCCGCTGTGGCCGGCATGCGGGACTTGCGTGCTCATCACCTGGGGAAATTTTTGCTCTTCCCTCCTCGACAGTGTAACAACCCTCAAACTGAAATGTATATTTTTGCTAGAAGTACAAACCTCCAAGTGTTTTTAATAATATAAATAGTGTCCACAAACTGACTTGACTTTAAATAAATCTGAACTAAATATTTAAGAACCTTTTAGTGTCCAGCCTTTCTTTGTGGGATTTCTCTCGGCCCCTGGGGGACTGCACTCGGGAGGGTTTCCAGCAGAGGCAATGGGATTTGCTGGATTTGCTGTGATTTCCAGGGATTTGCCATGATTCCCGGGTCTCATACTGCTGTGGTTTTCCTGCCTGCCTTTCCCATCAAACCTAAAAGCAGCGAGAGCTGGTCGCGAGCGGGGTCCCACCCTCAGAGCCGAGCGCTCCCTGCCCCAAATCTTTGCCGTGGCCCTTGCTGCGGGGTGAAGCTGGGCACAATGACCTGAGCCCGGCCGTAGCCACCCCAAGATGGGCGAGGATGGGCTCAGGGACAGCCCGGCCATGTGCTGGCACCGGGCTCCGCTCTTGGCCGGGTCTGAACACCCGAGAGTTTGCGGGGGGCAGCTGCAGACCCCCCCCCCGGCTTCCCTCTCCTCTCTTCGAGTGCCCCCGGGGGAAGCCGTGCCATTGCCCCCCGCCTTTCCCATGCGGCTGGGGGCACAAAGAGCCCTGAAGGTCCCCGCTGGGGTGGGGGGAGCGGCAGGGCGAGGGTTAAGCCGCTGTGCCTGCCGGGCGGGTGACGGTTACCTGGGTGGGGAGCGGC
>NW_009224446.1:3450-69813 GCF_000690835.1 Fulmarus glacialis | reverse complement strand
TGATTCTATGATTCTATGATTCTAAAGAGTCTACATCTGGTTTATAGACAGTGCACTGTCTTCTACCATTGTGGTTATAACCCTGTTAATGTTTACTAATTTATACTGTTATGTAGGAGAAAACAGATGGGTTTAACTCAGATTTTTAATTAAAACTAGAAATCTTTTGCGTAGATAAATAGAATGAAATTCTCAGAAGTGGTATTTGGAATTTTGATCAAAAGAAATATATATATGCTTCCTGAATTCAGAGTGTGTCTTTTTTGGGGGTGGGTTGGGTGTGGTTTGGTTTTGTAGTTTTTATTTTAAATGACTTCAACATCAGTCTACATTTTTGCATTATAGCATACTGTCCCCTAAGAATGATAAATCAGGAGTCCAATGGCCCCGTACTGCTATTAGGACCAGACTCCCCAAGTTGACTCATTTTTCAGGAAGCTCGTCCAAAAATGCATGAACTAGAATCAAATGCCAGAAACAAAATGGGCCAAAAGGCAAGGGAACAGCATGAATCTGCAGAAATGTCATAGGAAAAGTACTAGTTTAAATCGAGATCACCTGGAAAAAAGGATTGAAAGGTCCTGTTTTCATGGATTCTGTAAATCTGATTTGGGTTCCTTCTCACTGGAGAAAAATGCTGCCTAGAACTGTGGTGGTGTGCAAGAGCTTAATTTCTTTGACAGTCCATCTCTGGACTATTGAAGTCCCTCCCTTTGCACTGGGAGACTGTGCTTTTCAGGCAGACAATCTGGAGCAATAGGCATGGGGTTAAGAATAAAGGTAGTTGCAAAAATGAAGTAATTCCGTTCATTCATTTTCTGGAAACAAGATTGTACAAATCTTGAGATAGGTATGTGTTCCTAAAATGGAAGTTGTCACTTCCTAAATAGCAGCCATATTCAAATGGCTTAATGTAATCAAGGAAGGGAATAGGTAATCTGTGTCACAGGTCTCTGGGAAAACTGGAGCATTAAATCACAAGGTATGAGTCAAGGATTTGAAATCTCTCAATCTTTGAAGTGTCAAAAAATGGCACGGAACAAATGATAAACAGCAATTGTAGTACCTCTGCCTGAAAGGAGGGGGAAGGCTGGTGTAGTCCTTTCCAGAGTTTTAGGAGTCTGGTGCCAGCAGCAAGGCCTTAGAAGAAATTTTGAAAGAAAATAGTTAAAGGTGGGGAGAAAAGGAAGAGGAAAGAGGATAAAATGTAATATACTTTTACCAAAGGTTAATGTCAGTCTTCAATTCAGACTTGATACTAGGAAACATTTCTTTACCGAGAGGGTCGTCAAACCTAGGAACAGGCTTCCTAGAGAGATGGTGGGTGCCCCAAGCCTGTCAGTGTTTAAGAGGCATTTGGACAATGCCCTTTATAATATCTTTTAAGTTTTGGTCAGCCCTGAAGTGGTCAGGCAGTTGGACTGGATGATGGTTGTAGGTCCCTTCCAACTGAACTATTCTATTCTATTCTAATTGCAGCAATCTACGTGGAAAATATTCTCCAAAAATGCGTCAGAAGCATTTCTAACAGAGACAAATAAGTTTTTAATACCACTTATCAAAACATTAGTGAGATCTCATCTGAATTATGATATGCCATAATCCATACTCAGGAAATTTCAAATCAAACTGTAATATGTACAACATAGGAGTAGGCTGTTGCCTTTGAGAAGGGCGTCTGTCTAATGAGAAGAATTTAAAAGAAAATTAAAGTTGAGAGGGGAAATTATTATTATCTGTAATAACATTGGTCAGTGAACACTCTGGAGGAATAACAAACCATTAATCATCACAGGAACAAATACTATAAAATGACCATTAATTAATTTAGCCTGGAAGTTAGAAGTGGTTTTAACCATTGAAGGACAACAAAATTTCAATAGAATTAGACAAGGCAAAATAAATTATCTTTTATTGTCTAATCATTTTTTAATAGAAACACTTTATGTAACAACATGGAAAACTGAGGGCTTGAGCTCTCCAGATTAGCAGGTTCTTTCTTATCCGATGATGCATCGGGAGCTTCTCCCATTATGTACCATGTGACCTGGGCAACTGGAAAATCATATTTCTTACAGGAATTACAACACTCCAAGGAACTTAGACCACAGGAGATAATTGGAGATCTCTCTCATGGTCCTGTGATGCTAGACAGATACATTTGTTTCTAGCTGTGTTGAAATAATTCCAGTGAAATAGTACTAAAGACTTTTAAAATGCTAGAATCTGATTTAGTCAGAAGCAAATGAAATATTTAACATCAGTTTCTGCCAGACTTTGAGAAAAATTTCCGCACAGCTAAGGCAAATTGAAAGTCTTGTTTTACATGTGAAAATAGCGTTTCATGAAAAAGAAAAATACTGCTTAGGCTGAAACATAGAAATATTTGTAATTTTTGTGATTTGTGATTTTCACAGCTGTAGTGAGTGAGAAATGATTTGGGGAATTGCCTTCTTCAGTTTCACTAATACCCTGTAGTGTTGAAAAGAATAGAACATCTTAGATTAAAGCTTAATATTGTAGTTTTAAGGCTTGATCATTGCATACCACTATTTTAACTACTGAATATGACAACTGCAGACATTAAATCGTACATAAATGCAGTATATCCAGAAAAGTATTCAGCAATATGCCTCTGTTAAGCTATTTTTAAGACTATAAATCATGTAAAAGGCAGAGTTTAGCATGTGCTGCAAGATTAGATTTGTTTTTTCTTTTCAATGCATTATTTCTGAAGCTCCATAATTCTCACTTCTCTTATTTGCCTTGTTCATAAATTGCATACTGCCAGTAGACTGTTTAGAACAAGAACGTCTAAGGAGGAGTTCTTTGTATACGTTTCTCTTCCAAAGGATTCTTAAATTTTACAAGTTTTGAAAAAGAGCAACAGTGGCTAAATGAAACGAAATGAGCATATTGTTCATGTCATTAACTATCTGAAGGTCTGATGTCTGATGTGTGACGGTGAAGAGAGCATCTTTTTTTTAAGAAAATATTGATTTATATTTAACTAGAAAAATACTGATTTATTTAACTGTGCATAATACTATATTCTTTTCCTCAGCCTGAGGTTCTCGAACAAATACAAAATCTAAAGGAATTGTGGATGGACAATAATTCTTTGCAAATACTACCTGGGGTATGAACATTTATTTTATGTAATCAAATTACTATGTGATATAGTGAACTATTTACCTTGCAGTAAATATATGCATGTGCATTTTCTTGAATGGGTACATATTCCTAGTTCATATAGTCATTAATTATTATCAAGAAATAAAGGTCTCAGCATAGCCATTCATATGAAAGCCTTTTCAATGTTGTATTATTACATGATAATGTCTAAATGGAGATGTGCCTATTTTATTTAAGCATTGTGTAGTTTTCATTGTGAGGGGAAATTATTTCCTATTGTCTTCTCAGTCACCATGCATTAACTAGCAGTTTTATAAAAACTCACATGAGTTTTAAAAAGGAAGAGGAAATATTAACTAATCTAAATAAACTTAAAAATAACAGATGATATGTATAGATTCAACTATACTAAAAGCAATTCTGAGGCAGTGGAATGAAGATATATTCCTCTAGAAAGCACTTCATTTAGAAATGGAACAAAAAATACTTAAAAATCTAAACATTGGGGTCATGATTATGTATTAGTGCTGTTTCTGAGTTGTTGCTACCCCACATTAGAACTTTGATTTTCAATTTTTATTGCCATAAATTATTTGAGATTATCACTCTGAAATACCTACACTGGTTATGCGGGGGGAAAGGGACCCCTGTCATTAGCATTTTATCACACAGGTGACAGATCATGTGTTTCACACAATAATGCTCTTCATTGCCGCAGGGAAAATTTAGAACTAGATCTAGCACAAACATGTCTAGCTGTTGGAAGAAGAAGAGGAAGAAGAAGAAGAAGAAGAAGAAGAAGAAGAAGAAGAAGAAGAAGTACTTCCTCTTTCAGCTTTGAACATTTATTAATCAAAATTCAATTTTATGCATTGAGCAATGACTGATTTTTTCTTAAATAGATTACATTCATTTTTATTTTGTGTTAAGCAGGATGTTTGCACAGAAAAGGATCACTTTCAGTCACTGTCCAAATATCCACTTTTTGAGTGCTTTGTTACTGAAAAGAAAAGCTGATGTTGAAACCACTTCTTGATACTGAAACCAGCTGGAAATCAAGAGCAGAAATATTGCAGTATTGTTGCTGCAGTGTAACTGAGTAGAAGAAATATCAAGATATTTCTTCTTCAAGATATACAAGACAGTGTGGGCACAAACATTTTAACCATTATTCTGTTTCTTTTCTGTTCACAATGAAATTCGTTGATATATCCAGTGCTAAAATGTGTTCCAAACACAGTCCTGCTCATAATCCCTGGAGGGGGTATTTAGAGTTGAAGATGTTCATTGATCGTGGAACTGAATCCCAAGGAGCGTAATTATTTTCAGTGAATAATTAATGTTTCCTGAACCTGATTCTAGTAGACCCTAGATGATGCTTTACGAAAGCCTGCTCCAGAACAAGAGGTTTAAAACAGTTAATATTAGCTTTAAACTTTGACTTTTAAAAATAGAAAGGAAATACCAACTGGTCATTAATTTTAAGATTTAGAGATTTGCCAGGTTTCCAGTGTTAATAATTCAGTTTTTAAAAAAGTAGTCTGTGCTAGAAACAAAGATTGTATTCAACTATTAATATGGTAGAATGGCAAAGGTTGGGGTGAAAGGGAGATTTTCCCTTTATATAACTTAGAAGTGATTAAAGATAACAAGAAGCTGCCTCCTTAGAAGCAGAGAGCAGATCTCAGTAAGGTAGGAGATGAAAAGCAAGCTATTTTCATATTGTTTAAAAAGTACCTGTAGATGAAGCTGTCTAAAACTATTTTCCTTTTTCATGTGTACAGTAAATAACCACTAAAAGTATATGTAAATAACTGGAAAAACCCTCTCCTATGAACTTTCATAGAATCCTTACACTTCACAAGCGATTGCCATGGCTTTTCCAAAATCTATAAAGGAAGTTCCCGCATAGGCCATGAATGTTTATTCATCTGGTTTGGAACAGTATTTCTGTGGATGCACAATGTTGTAACCACATGGTAGCTCTCCGTAACAGTATTGTGCTGCCTTGTCTCACTCCTACCGTGTCATCTTCCATTCTGTGTCATAGCTGTGCCACTGGTTCATAGATCCAGCTCGTTTACTCTAGACCCAGCAGTGATACCTCTTTGCTGTTCCCCTTGTAGGTTTTAGTTTAAGGAAAATAACAGCATCTTTTTTGTTGATTTTCTTGGTGAAATTTGACGTCTAGAATGAAGTGACCTTCTTGTGATAATGGATCAAGAAGCAGGTTGCTTCTACAGGCTTCAAACTCCTACATGCTACACAGATTTTCCAAGAAATTAGGGAAGAATTCCTGTCATGTTGCTCATTGATGTTATAGCTGCAGTTAAACACTGCATTCACAAAATTGGGATTAACTGCTCATAATTGAACTATGAATATCTAAAGTCTAATTTTAGATTTTATAAAATTCAGAAAATCAGTTTGACACAGAAAAGCTTTACCTGCATGTCTAGCCCCAGTGACCTTAAGGACTGCTTTTATGAGTACATGTGAATTGTGAGTAAATGTCCCTTGGATCTGTGTCCAACTGAAGAAATTATACAGCTGTATGACTGAGAACTCAAACTTTCAGCAGATTTAATGAATCTGGAACACATTAATTAGTTTGGTATGTGTCATTTAGTTTGGTGCAGTTCCTTTTGCAGTTATCTGAACAGGAAGGCTATTAGACCACTACTGATACTGCTTCAGTGAAATAACTCTTGTAAAAAGGATGCTGAGGTAACGAATATAAGCCTGTATTACTCTTTGTCTTTAATTAAACTTAGAAACTGGCATGCAGTGTATATCTGTTCAAGTAACACTTTGTAACATGCTATTAAGTCTATAGGGAAGTTAAAACAGCTCGTGTACCTGGATGTGTCGAAAAACAGGATAGAAACTGTTGATTTGGACATATCAGGATGTGAAGGACTTGAAGATCTCCTGTTGTCATCCAATATGTTGCAGCAACTGCCAGATTCCATAGGTGAGAAAGGCTGAGGATTTCTTGTAATCTTTTACAGTTGAGGATTTCATTTATATCTTTTTTTCATAATGATGAGACTTTATAATAGCTGGAACAAGAACTGCGGTTAAATTCCAAAGAAGTTTGAAACATCTGTGTCTGGACAGTCCATGAAGACCATTTTGTAAAGTCCGGAAAAAAATCCATGGTTAGAAGGTATTGATTATTCTGATTCACTATTTTAAAGAAAATAAGCAAAGAAAGGTATAATTGATCTGATCTAAATTTGAAAGTAAGTATACACGTGATTATTTTAACAGTGTTAAACTCTTGTAGGAAATTGCTACTCTTAGTTACATTGCATTACTCTTAGTAGTGCAATTCCATATGAGAGCATTAAGCAAAGAAATAGTTCAAACTATTAATTTTCTTTTTTGACTATATTTCATGCATAGAATTTCTGAATTATTTAGAATATATAGAAATTCTGGAAGCTAAGTGGTTGTAGGTATATCACTCTGTACATCTGGATAATTCATTTCAGTCTTGACTCCTTATATCTTCTTTGGGAACACTTGAGGTGTTTCCTCTCTTCTATTGCTTCCAGTGGATGAGCCCACTATATCATCATCATCTTTTTCACTTTCCTAAGCGTGTCCCTCTGAACATGGAAATTCCTGAATTCTAAATCAACTCAGTGAAGACTCCAAAATGTATTGCTAACTAATAATACTGTGCTACATGAATGTTACTAGATGTCTTTTACAGCTATTTTCCATTTTGGTCTTCTACATCTCACCATAAATTCTAGAATTTTTGCTTTTTGTGGTTTTCTGATATCCATATGCAGATTGATTTTTAGAGAGCATTTAGCTCCTGTACAAAAGGAATAAATGTTTACATTTTGAATTGTACATTCTTGCAATTAGATATATTCAGTTCTCATTTCCAAATTCCTATTACTGAATGGTAATAGATTTAACAGAAGTAAAGCAAAAAGAGTCATTTTAATACTGCATTTTCAGATGAGAGCTTGCTGAAATTCATTTTGGTGGAATTTTTTCCTCTTAAAAGAAAATTTTGTTGAAACCTAGATGTTCCTTGGAACATGTTGACTTTGAAAAAGTTTTCAACAAAAGTGTTCAGCAATTGAAATGAGTAGTGTTTCTAGTATCCCTTTTAATTACACTTTTCATTTGCTTCAGCTTTCGTATTATGGCATATTCAGTTTAACATTTTTCTCTGTATTAGTGATTAATTTATATTATTCCCGGCATTAATTACAAATAATCATTTAAAAAATGCTATTTTAATATATCCAGAATTCTTTCAAGGAAAAAACAGATTTTGAAATGTTAATAACTTGCAGACAGTGGAAATCTGTTTCAAGCTCTGTTTCTAGCACTGTAATGCAATACTTTTCCCATTTTTTCTGTCTTTACTTTTTTATTGTTTTCTGCTGTTACGCAGTGGTAAAGCAGAAGTTTCATTCCCTTCTTGGTAAATGTTACCCATTTATGCATCTGCTTACACTTAGATAGATAGTAATTCTTTCAATGATAAGAATTAACTGCACATACAAATGCATTCAGGATTGATTCTGGTTCTCAGTCTGATTCTGGTTTTCTGTCTATACCTACATATTGTGAAGCTTTATACATGTAGCGTTTACTTTAGATAATTCACCTAATGTCCTGTTATGACCTGAGCACCTTTTAATGAAGGCAACAGGACTTGAATTCAATTGCAACATTAACAGATAAGTAGAAATACTGCTCTTCCTACACAGATAGGTACTATTCTTTTTTTTTTTACAGTTTTTTTCAAGACTCCAGAAATACACTTAATATTTTACTTGCAGTTCAGCTTAACATTTAATCAGTGCTTCATTTTGGTGAAACATATTTTCAATGGGACAAGAATGTGTCTGTGTACTGTCCTATATACAGATATTTTCTAAAATCTAGATCAAAGTTATTCAGTGTTAGAAATCATTGTTTAAGGATATGGGAGATTACAGAAAGTAAGAAAGATTAATGTGAAATATTTTTCTATTACTTCTTCCTCACCTGTTTTGTAGGACTGTTGAAAAGGCTTACAACTTTAAAAGTAGATGACAATCAACTTACAATTCTGCCAAATGCAATTGGAAAGTGAGTATAAGTCTCGTGATTTTCAACATTAAGTGAAATGTGTTTTCCCTTCTACTTGCGGAATGTGGGTTTTTTAAAATAAAAAATAAGACAAAGATGTACTGAATTATAAAATAATTTCAAATTGTGTGCCTAACACCCAGCTTATAACATTTAAATTTGGAGCAACACTATTACTTCTGTGGACTCATACTGGCGTAAGTGGTAAGAATATGAAATGTATCACATTTTCCAAGAAAAAGAACAAAGATATTTTTCTGTATGAATCACTGGCAATTTAGATGATTAGAGCAGCAAAAGTAGAAGAAATAGAAGTATTTGGGGGAATACGTCTGTTTCCATAGCAACAGCCAGTACTTGATGCTGAAAAGAAAATGGCTGTAAACCTCATATGTATGAAGATTTCTTAAAAATTGAAGTAGCATAAATGAAAAAGTCATGACAATTTCATAGGTGCATACGTCAAAATGTGAAAGTATCGTATAAGTAATCTTATTATGAAAAGCACTAATGATGCCCTTTAGCTATCATTTTGTCAGACATTACATGATCACTGGTGCAAAATTCTGTCTTGTACTGCTGTGTGTCTTGAGCTTATTGCTAAATGGAATCTGCAATTTATTGTAAAATTCAAGGTGGATGCAAGCCTGTCTCCAAGTATGGAGATAGGTGATTCTTCATATTGTTTCACACTACACATATCCCTTTCTAACAGAAACATATCTTTAACATTGATATTTTTGTAGGATGCCTCTTCCTCTGCATAGTTTACTTCTGAAATGCTGTGTAAACTGGTATTTGGAAAAAATTTCAGAATACATGGTCCATGGCTGCCTTCTACAGCTATAGCTCTAGTGTTTTGATCATCCGCCTTGCACCAGCAGTAGCATCCATGCAGAAGAAACAGCCTAAGTAATGATTGTCTGTCTGGTGTGACTGAACACATGGTTATACCATTTATACCAGGTCTGTGCTGTCAGCATGAAATGTTGGGAATGGGGCACCTGTAAGCAGAGTTGCACTCAGACTCTGTGCCTTTGCTCTCTTCAACCGTTCTCTCTTCAGCAGGTTGCAGCTCAACAAACTATTTCATTAGAAGTAGTTTTCTTAAGCCAGAGCTGTTCTGAGGCTTCCAAAATTAAAGCCTAGAAGACTTCATTTACACTTGTCCAAAAATATGATAGTACAGTGAGATCTCTAGAGTAGAAATAATCTCTGACCTGCACAACCAGTGCTTTACTACTCCTGCACCCATTTTATAGTAGTAATTTCAATAATAATTTAGTTGTTGGTATGCCAGTCAGGAAAAAAAAATCCAAATTTGTGAGCTATTACAACTGTAGCAACTGAAAGCTCAGGTTTGGCTTACTATGCTGTACTTCTTGCAGTATCTTTAGATTTATGTGACATTCGTTATTAAAATGAAGTATTAAAAGTTGGTTATATGAATCACAAAAGGGGAAATCTTATAAACACTGTGTAGCAATAAATTCTGATAGGCAGTGAAAGCTTGTAAGGCTCAAAGCTGTACTGGACACTCTGCAAAAAGGTTGATATAATGTCCAACATTATCTTTAACAATTTTTGGGGTCGATTTTTAAAACCTGTCATGAAGGTGCTTTCTTATTTATTAAATTGTTCAAATTGAAGGGGAACCCCTCTTTTTTTTTTAACCTAATTATCTGTTCAGTAGTGTTTGTCATGGAGCCTTAATTACATTTTTGAAGATGCATACCGCTGCTCTAAATGGTGTATATGCAGAGCAGTAGGCTAATCACCTAATGTTATCACATTATTTTTGAGTGATTGGTTGTGCTTTTAAAATAAAGTACTTTCATTTAGCGAGGCCAGTGTCTCCCACATCAGAATGAACTTCCTTTCTCTGACTCATCCATTTGGATAGTTTCCTACTGGGTCTCTTTCTCCTAAATGATGGTCGTAGTACCCACTGCAGAGTGTATTACTGTCACACGAAGATTAGCAATGTGCAGGAAGGAACTCTCCCTCCGGGGACCAATTTCGTGATGAGACACAGAGCACTTCAACGCTGTCTGAGTCGGTGTTGCTAATAGTGAACCGCCACCCTCATTTTTAGCAGTCTTTTTCAAAGGGCAAGCCTGTAAGTGGCATTTAGAGTTTGACCCTGCAAGATACTATGCACAGTAGACCCAGCTTAATAAAAGATTCCTCATAAAACCACTGGATTCACATTGATTGAGTACCAAGTTGGACCCAAAGACTGGAGATGGTATCTGTGGGGTCTGGGTGAATGCCCATGCTCCCACTTCGTGGGTAGGAAGGTGTCACGAGGGAAGTCGTGACCCATACATAGGTAATGGTGCAGTAGCTCAAGAGCCACTGTATTGTGTTAGATGAGTGTTTTGTGCATGTGTCTAGTCTATACCATATCTGACAGCACCAGATGCTGCAAAGGAAAGTGTAAACTTGTATTCCTGGGTCTGCAAAATTCCTTTGGCATGATGTTGGGCAAATAGTGGGTGTAGCTAACTCTTAGGATTTGGGCTGCTTTGGCAGTTATATGGGTGCTGTGGCTGTTGGGAGAAGAGGTATGTGACTGTATGAAATGGGGCTGAGATGGGTTGGAACTACTCTTTTATTCATGGCAGTCTTCATTCTCTGTGAATCTCTCTCTACTCATCTGTCTAAAAATATTCCTCATCTACCTTAGGAGATGTACTGTGAACTGCCTTGTTTCAGTGGGTGCCAAACTGAACAGCAGGTGCATATCTGATTTTTGTCTGCCTTTCTTTAAACCTATCAAGAATGATCTGAATTTAGCCCAAGAAGACAGTAAGGTTAATGATATTTTAGCTAAATTAGCATTGTCAGAATTATAGCTGTTATTGTCAACTTACTTTCATGCCCAATCCATGATGAATGAAAAATCACTTTCTAAGTGTGTGGTTTTTTTAACCGTGGTAGTTATAGAGATAAAATATAGTTTCACACTGACTTTGTTGTTTTTATTGTGGCCATCTTCATTTGTCTGCTGCTGATGTCGTCAGGAGGGAAAGAAGCTGAGAATGTCTGTGCCAGACAATACTTTTCAAATAAAATTCTATTGTCTGATAAAGTCATTCTTCACTGTCAGGGAAACTTCCACAGTTACAGTTCAGAGTATCAGATTTTCTGATTGCCATTGGAAAAATAGTAGTTCTCAATTAGCTTATCTATTTTCAAGCTTTTCTGGTTGTGTTATCATCAGTAAAAGGAAGAATGTGTGCATCTTGCAATTTAACAAGCTTTCCAGTTGGACTTCACTCTGTCAAGCCCATATTCTGTATGAAGTGGGTAAACATGACTGAATTTTGCCTTCACTGAAATTGTTTTGTATCTAGTTTGAAATAAATTGTGGTGGATACAAAGCTTGTATTAAAGAAAAGCTATAACCAAACCTGGCAGAGCTTTTGGATATATTCCATGCATCTCTTTCACTAATCACTGTATGACTCACTTCGGCTTTTCAGTCTATTGAAATACAGCAATTAGAGGAAAGTTCTGAGAATTCCATGTTGGGAATAGCTATTTCTGGTTTCATGTTTCATAGAATTTGAAGGTTGAAAGACCTTTTTTAAATTAAGAAACTGGAATAAAGGTAAGTTAGACATACAGTGAAGGTCCAGTCCTGCAGCTGTGACTCATCTAAATACTAAAGAGCAAGGTCTGTAGCAGAGGTAAACTTTTTATCAAATCTACCAAAACATTTGGGAAAAAAAACAGGCAATCTTCTGGGCACAACCTCTTAATGGATAATAAAATGCAGGAATATACTGAATGCCAATTCCGTGCACTAGGAAGCTGTGCCTTCTCTGTACATACTGCTCTCTGGTACTGTGAGCTATGGCTAACCTGGACTTCAGTTCAACAGAGGAGTTTCTGTCAACTGTCTCTATTTCATCCTCTTTCCTGAAAACATGGCTACGTGGAGGAAAGGTCAGGTCTCTTTCTTTTCACAATTTGACAGAGTACAACAATCTAGGAAAAGGGATACAAGACAGAAATGGAGATTATTTCATTTTTTTTAGAGAGAACTTGAGTGTCAGAAGATTTCTTACTTTGGTCTGCTTTGTTTTGGTCCTTGCCATACAGATACCCTTTGAAGATCACTTTTTAGCCAGCTTTCTCAACGTGTGAAAGATAAGCACTTTTACGAAAGCTGTGTCTGACTACAACAGGCTGAGATTACTTCGAGTTTGGATCCAAGTCCATCTTTTTTCACAGCTGATCTGTATTAGAAATGATGTCAAGTGCATCAGTTGAATGTACCCTGGAGGCAATTTCTGCTTCCCTTCCTTTTGCTCTCGCCAGCGGTATTTCTTTACCTGTTGTCTGTCTTTGTATGTTAAGATTATAAACTTTTTGGTTTGATTCTTCAGCTTAGTATGAATTGCCCTGATCACTATCTGTTTGAAGTACTTGGAATACTTCCTCACTATAAAATGTAAGAATGGTAATGTTGGGAAACTAAGTGGTCTTTGTTAAACTGCCTTACTGGATAAGATTGATTAACAGTGTCCCTCGTAGTTCGTAAAATCGTGTTATTATAGACTTCTCCTAGGGAAATCTGCAATACAGGTTCCCTCTTCAGGGCATGATGTCTGTAGTAATGTTATGCTTTAAAACTTTCAGAGGTTTCAGATTGTTAATTTTTGTTATCTAGTCCTTGAATAGCATCTAACAAGTGTATTTACAATTTCAGTTTATCTTTATTAGAAGAATTTGACTGCAGCTGTAATGAGTTGGAGTCCTTACCTTCTACCATCGGCTACCTTCATAACCTGAGGACATTGGCTGTGGATGAGAATTTCCTTCCTGAACTGCCCAGAGAAGTAAGAAGCTGATTCTGTTTTTAAATTACAGATTGAAATGTTTTGTGGTAGGCCCAAGATTTCACCCCTACTCAGACGAAATACCTGTTAAACCAATTGTTTCTGCACAATGTGGAAGACCAAATCTTTCTTACATACTCAACAGTAAAATAATAAACCCAGTAAATTAGTAAATTTATGTAAAGGTGAGAATATCACTCAGAAGAGTAGTGCAGGTAACCCTAGGCATTTCCCTGATGTTACTGACAAAGGGAGGGCATTATTTTCTGACTTTAGATTCTGTATTTTCTGCTTTTTGTCATAGTAAAAACACAATTTGGCCAACTCCTGACATAAAAAGGTAGTGATAATACATTTTTTCAAGGTAGGTATTGTAACATCTTTGGTTTTTTCATTCCTATAGATTGGGAGCTGTAAAAACGTAACAGTAATGTCTCTGCGTTCTAACAAGCTAGAATTTCTTCCTGATGAAATTGGTCAGATGCAGAAGCTGAGAGTGTTAAATCTGAGCGATAACAGGTATAGTTCACATAATTTTTCTAACCCGTTATAAGAATTTATTTGAAAAAAATTTTAAACTTCTTTTTAGGTATTTGTAAAAATACATTTATATAAAATACATTTTAAAATATAAAAATTGTTCTTAGAATTACGTTATTTAAACTATAAGGAAAAAATCTTGATTTTTTTTTTTTTTTTAAATCTTTATGGTTTGGTCTTAGTTGCACTGACATCCAAAGAAAAACTTGAATGGGGCCAAGGTCAGGGTCTCAGTCTGTTTTAATAGATTAAAACCTGTTTACTTCTTTTATCTCCTGGTGTTTCCATGTGAAAGTGTGATTTTGGCTTTAAAATTGTATATAACTTTGTAACATTTAATGGTTAAAAAATTGTGACGAGCTGATATATAGGAAATCACTAAATGCAAGCACACTAGCATGTTATTCTGACTCCACTAAAATCAGAAGAAAATTTTCTATTTATTTCCTTCAGCAGAGCAAAGGTTTTGTCAAAAAACCAGATTCTCCTGTTCTTATGCACATGACTCTTCCTCTGAGAAATGGAATGCTTAAAATAAGCCTTTCTTGATACCTATCCCATGCTGCCATAGGCATCAGAAAAGACTGACTTTTCCTTGAAATTTATACATACGTGTTCCAAGAATATGTTAATTTTCAGTGTAACCACAGAAATACAAGTTTTCTCGGTAGTGCAACAAATGGTGTGTGGATACCATTTTGTTTCCAGTAATTATCATCCATACTTAGTAAAAATCAGAGGAAGGACTTTCCACACCTGTGTCTGATTTACTGTCAGCAGTTTCATTGTTGAAATTAAGGCTGACCATAAAATATAGAATGAAGTAATGTAGAAATCCCTGTAATATATTTGTTTAAAATTATTTGCTTAATTCTGCTAGATAATTTTCCACATTGCAATTGTGTGTCATAAAATATATTATGTATGGACCAGAACGCAAAGTTAAACTTAACTCTAGTTTGTGTTGAAACTGTCCAAGTCCCAGAATCAAATCTTGGGTCTCTTGATTTTGGGTTTCAGATTCCAGTGCTTTCCCAGGGACAGGGAGTACTCTCCCATCAGTATGTCTTCGCAGCTGTCTATGTTCGTGCTTTTATCTGTACAGCTAGCGCCTGAAACTGTATTTCAGGCAACATTTCAAACTCCCTCAGGCAGTGCAGCTTCCCCTCACTGTTCCTGCACCCATATACCCTGTCCTGTCCTAGTGCGATTTTGTCCAGGTGTATGGTGATCTCGAATACGTAAGTGATACAGGTGAAAGCAGCCTGTCAGGAATATGGTGAGTTTTCAGATGGACGTTTCCAGTGGCTGGTCCACCCTGTTGCTGCACAGCCAGCTGTAGTGGCACGCGGAGGAGGCACAGAGTGGGCATAGGAGTGGGGAGGCAACAGGGCAGTGCTGGTTCCAGGCCTCTTGGGAGTCCAAGTTGCTGCAACTGCAGGGTGCCTTCCCTGGCACATCAAACCAATCTGAGCTGGATCACTCTGTTTGCCCCCTTTTCAAAGCTGTAATTGTGCCATGAATTTGCGTTGAGGAAGCAGAAAACGAGTCTTTTTTTCCGCCCCCGCCCCGTGCCTTTATTTTGCCAAGTTACTTTTCAGTCAGGTCAGCTGCTGATGTCAGGCACGTGACTTCATGTGTAATTCCTGATTATGAGTGCTATAGCTGGGGTAAGAGAGGGAGGAGGTGGCTCACTGCTGGGAGGAGGCAGTGGAGGTGGGGTAAGAGCAGGCAAGGTGTCCCGACCAAGCTGACCTGACAGCTGGATGCCACCAGAACAGCAGTTCTGCCCCACCTTCCTTTTACCCCAGCTGTCCAGGTATAGAGAGGATTGGGATTTCCATTGTGGAGGAAGGTAATTATGGGACCAGCATCCCAATGATGTGATGTTCCTTGGGGTGGAATGCGTCATCTGCTGTCCTTCCCACTCCCCTTTCAGTGCTGGCTGGTAGCCCTGCATCTGCCCTTATGCTTGTTCAGGGCTCACTGGACAAGCCACTGAGCTGATTTACCTCGGTGAAAATGGAAGAAGCTATCGTTCTTCTTGTTGTGTTCATTTTATTACACTCCTCACAGTCCATTTGCTCACTGTGGAGTCTGGCAAACACCAAAGCCAGCTAAAGGTAAACAGTGGTTGTGCTCCAAAGCAGGTGTGAGGAGGACAGGAGAACGGGACCAACCTTTGCCTGTTGGGGTGGGAAGCTGTTCTCTCAAGTCCACCTGAAAAACAGTACAGCGAGTTGTAAGCATTGTAGAACTAGTGGGAGAGCACAGTCTAGACTAGGAGAGATGGGAACTGACTCAGACTGTGGACCTTCAACCTTTAAATGTGGTTGAATTGTCTCATGTACTTTTCTTGAGAGGTTTGGGGAGTAAATTCTTCCTTCATTGTTGATATCAATTCCAGCTGAGGTTAAATGTTACCCTGCTGAGGCTTTGCGATAATGCTTTTGTTATGGAACTTCCCATCTTAATGAAACTAAAAAGTTTCAACATTTTGGCACCAAAGAGTTTGGACAAAGTTCAGATACCATCTTAATGTTGAATTTTTTTTTTTTTTTTACTTTTCTGTTTTCCCATTTTCACATCCATGTTAACATTAAGGCAATATCCATTCTTTCTTTGAATGAGTCCATATCTACATGTTAATAAGGAGTGTACTTGGGCTCCGCTTGTTGCTAGGAACCTTTCCATGTTACCACAATAGTTTTGCCCCTCTACTCTTCCTGCTTCAGATATGACGAAGGTAGAGCACACTAGCTCTTTTCCTGGACACCCTTTTGAGCCATTGGAAGAAGAGACACAGACACACAAGCAGAGCAGAAAGGCAATTCTAGAGCCAAGGTGTCATGTGCTTCACCCTACGGTGGTGGGCTCCTGGGTCTTGGGATGTGGGTCAGCCTTTTCCCTGTCAGCCTGTTACAAGACCTGCTGAGCCCTGGCCTCTGTGGGCTCTGCTGCTAAGGCAGACCCATTCACACCAAACACTGCTGATGCCGCCTTTTGGGCATGAAAGCTCCAACGTTTGCACAAATCTTCTGCAGACCAGCTGTTGCTCCCTGTACTACATAACAGATGGGGATGGACTGTGCATATGATCGCATATTCTTTCAGAATTTATCTGGTCAGTCCTTGATGACTTTCTCCTCCTGACACCAGAGAGGATTTCATGTCCATTCTGGCAGGTGTCCTGTTACTCATGCATCTTTGCATGTTATTTTCCTTGCAGAGGGAACAGACTCCATCACCATGACTGTCAATCCATGCTGATTGTCATGGATGTATTGTTTTACAAAGGGAACACAGTCTTCCATTGGGGATCTGCCCACTGCAGGTTCATCCCAGTGAATGATACCTCAGGGTCATCTCCTTCTACTTTGTCACATGCCAAATTTCACCTCCAGTGTCTACAACTGTGACTGTAAATGGTGCACTTGTGTATCCATTAGCCTCTTACGTCATTGCCTTTATCCTAGTGACTTTCTCTGCTAGTAGCTGGGCTACTCAAGTGTTTACTGAGAGATGCCCTTTTACCACCAAAAATGTTCCTCATGGCATGGGGAGTGCACTCTGCCTCAAGGCATGTAGAGTGCAAGGATATTAGTGGCTTTGAACTTGCCTTGCCAGAGTGCGTGGAAAATTTGCAGTCTACTTTCTGAATGGTCACGCACACATGGAGTGATGGACAACTGTGATGTAGCATGTAAAAAGGAAAAGAAGAGCTCTGCCTCTGTGCGTTATCTGGAGCTTGTCCAGGTATGAAAGTCAGAAACATTTTGGGAGATTTGGTCTAAAATCCTGATTGGATGTCTTTCAGGAAGGAGGCAAACCTGACATAGACCTCTTTGCCACTCAGGCTAACAGGAATCTCAAATTTTTGTGAGTTGACACATTTTGCTCAAAGGTGGGTCAGTGTTTGGAGTCCCTCTCAGTGCATTTTTAATACTATGGTTTCAGCTACTACAGGCTTCTCCTCTTGTTCCATGTCTTCTGAAGGCCCTCATTGCTCTAAGATGGACCTTGCTGATCTTAATTGACCAGAAGCTGGTTTAGTTCCAGGACTTTATTCAAATATTCATGTTAGAATTCCATTTTAACCAGGGAATTAGACTCCAGCTTTTCTTTCCCATGCCATACACTCTAAGACTATATACTTCTCATCTCCAAAGTTGGGAGTCCTCTCTCCTTTTATCTTTACAGGTCCAAATCTTTTCAACCCTGTTACAGGCTCTTCATCCCTGGGAAATGCGGTATTCGGTTGTCTCTACACAATAAAAGGCAACGATGGGTTGAATCCTGACTTGCTATCAGATTGCAAAGGTGGAGTCTAATGAGGGCTAGTGTGCATCTGACCAGAGCTTAGGTGGCTTAGGAAAGTGTTGATTCCAGATACTTGCAGTGCAGCTACCTGGAGATTCATCCTTGCCTTTGCCAGGCATAACACTGTCTCCAGTGCTCCAAGTACCAATGCAGCATTTGATAAAGTATTTGTGCAATTACTACTTGCATGAAAGATATCGATACCTCCACCACATAATGAGTAACTGGGGGTAGCTGCTTGGATTCAGTCACTGTTAAGAGTGCACATGGGATTCATTCAAAGAAAAAAAGATGTCTTACCAGTAACCGGTGTTCTTCACAATGTGTAGTCCACATATACATTTGTCTTCCATCTGCTTCTCCTCTCTCCTCAGAGTCCTTCCAGGTATGAATCCTGTGATTGAGAGGTAGAATTGTTAGAATGTACATTTGGGCTACACTTCTCAAAGAGCATCGGTTACTGGTAAGTAACCTTTCTTTTAGTTTTAGATTGTTCTTAAAGAAGAGCTGAAAGAATCATCACCTTTCTGTATTTGTAGTGCTTCTGCTTCTGTCCTGGGGTCAAAACTCAGTTACTGCTCTGAATCTCACCCACAGAAGTTAGATGAAAAAAGGTCCTAAGATTACATGATCCATTCAAAAAAAGAATGTTCACTGGTGTACCTTTTCTTTTTCTGTTTAGTTATTTAATTATACAATATTCCTCATTGCCAAAGAGGTAATTACTTCTGGCCATGTATATCCACGAGTAGTTTTGTGAACAGTATGTTAATGGGTTAATATGAATCATGTTCTTTTAAACTTTCACACTCTGAAAACCCTATTATTATCAATTTGCTGAGAGTTACCTTGGAGAACTGTCACAAATAGCAACTATCTCTGGGCTTGACCAACTGACTGGTAATGCTGCTTGTTATGATTAACTTTCAACATGTTTGACATTAATTTTTCATGTTTGGGTTATTTGAAAATTCTTTCTGAATATCACCAAAGTATATTATATGCATCAATGAATCTAGAAAGTATTCCCCTAGGTGTTTGGTAAGCTCTTTGTATGTTGTGTTCTCAAACTAATAATCAGTGGAAATTCTTCCCATACTCTGAGCTTGCTTACTTAGGGCATAACAAAACCAAAATTTAGTACTTGGTACAAATACGTAGTGGGTTAATTTACAAAACTATGAGAAAAACAATTATTATCAAGAAAAAAAAGTTAAAATCATGTCTGTTGGTAGGCTTACAATAAAAGCAAAGACTACCTTTGCCCCATAAGACCCCTCAAATATCGACATTTGATTTTTTTTATATTTAAACAGTATCAATGACATTTTCTTTGCTCTTCTTGTGATCCATGAATAATATTCATTAGCTTACTCTTAAAGTATTTAGCCCTTAAGAAGTTAACAAATTATGCAAGAGATGTAATCTAGGATTAATAATGGAAGGAATTATTCTAAAGTCCTCATTCCAGAATGGTGTAACACACTGACATGTAGCTTCTTCGAAGTTGTGAAGTCATATGGTACAATGGTTTAATGTTTAGGTGTGTGCTGTTTTTGGTTTGGTTTGTTTTTATGCACCTGAGGAACTTCAGGGGAAACATCTTCTCCTTTTTTCTCACGAGAAAACATTTTCTATGTGAAAATTAAACACTATAAAAAGAACATACGCATTTCATGCTTTTCCAAACTATTACTGCGGATAGTTGTTTTCCTGAAAAATCAGTTGGTGCTTCAGGATTTACCTTAAAAGAAAAATTTTTATTAATAACTTTTAAACTTTTACATTTACCAATGGCATACATGATTTTACCTGTAATTTAACCTAATTAATATGAATACAGATAATCTCTATAGCACTAAGAGATTTCTTTAATTTGGCTATCACATTTTCAGCTCTTTTTACAAATCGGTTTAAGAGATTGCAAATTGAAGTTATTAGTGATTAAAAAATTGCACAGGAATGAAACTGTTGCTCATGCAAGAAAGCATGCACGGTGGGTGGCTGCCAAGTGTTAGAACTAGTGCAATTGCTCTGAAGATTCAGAGATATGGTTTTCCCACAGACTTCATGTCTCTGGATGCCATTCAGCTGATGCCTGAAGGAATGGGTTCAGGGTGTATGGCTATATTTCTGTTAGTCCTATTCCCAGTCCTGACTGCTGGGCTACAGTTGCTCTGAAACAGTCAAACAGCACCTTCCAGCAGAGAAATGGCCTCATGCAACGGTTATTTATTCAGGCTGAGTAAAATACCATCCATAGTAAGAATAAGTCATTTTGGTACAGCATAGTTTGCCTTTGAATTGCACATTAATTTAATTTGGCCATCTTCTTAACTATCTATACACCAATTAAAGTTTCGTCTAGTATTGTGAATATATTTTCCCTTAGATTTATAAAAACAATTACATCTGTAATTTTCCAAACTGTCTAGTGAGAAGTTTCAGCATTTAAGCATAAAAGAAAAGCTCTCTGTTGAATAGCACAGCCATAAACTTTACATTTCTTTGTACTGAAATCTGATTGCAGTCATGTGTTAGATCAATGGAAGCAGTGCAGATTAATCATTTTTTTCAATTACTGATGAACAGTTTTCTCTTCAGAGGAGGCCAACTCCTTTACTGAGGATGATGTGAGTTAGTTCTTTGAAATCAGCAGTTATGTTGATTTATACCAAATAGGGTCTGGCCTATAGTATGTAGAAAGTAATCAACCTACATCCATGCGTAACTAATATTTGAGATCCTTTGTAGCTGTCAATAAATCCTTATTTTGGCTGATGAAGCTAGAAAAGCATTTATGTATTTACCTTTCATGGTTAAACTAATATAGTGTCAGTGACAATTATCATGGGCCTTGTTTTGAAAGTGGGTGTGATGCACAATCACTTGGTAATTCAGTTGTTCGTGAAAGTCAGAGTGTTTGCATGTGCATTGTTAGTACAGATGAAGGAGGAATGTTCCTACAGTACACAATTCAAAAAGCAGTCTTAAACTTGCAAAAAACCCCTGCAATTAGAAAAAGAGGCTGAGGCTTATCTTGGTTGAAAATTTTGAAAAAACAGTAATGATTTTGGGTGCCTCCATTCTTTGGTCTCTAATTTGAGATTTTTTCTTTTAAAGAATCCTTAAAATCAAAACTTTTCAGATGTTTAAAAACAGGTACCTGGGCTTATTGGCAAAGAAGAATTAAAAATAAAGAACCTGTGTTTTGTTTGAATATGGAAATGGAAAACCAGCTTGGAGATCCCCTTGCCACACATCATTTCTGAAGCATGCTTACCAATTTTCTTCTCCCTTTGATACACACTTCTCAACTTGAGTGCCTTGGAAACGTCACCAGTAACCCTCTGCAGACAAAGGTTTCCATATAGTTTTGAAACTTAGGTTATAGGTACTGAATCCTAAAGTGTAAAGAAATAAAAGTATCACTTGAAAAGCAAAAGTTCTTCTCTTTTTATACAGAAAAAAAGCTCTGAATAAAACATCTGGATAAACACTATTTAAGAATCTTTATGTTAACTATTAGAGCTTAAACTTGTAACCTTAATTTATAAAGAATGTCACATACTGCATGATTCCACACTGCAGTATTCATTTTATGATAAGACAGGAATGAAAACTAAATTTCAGGTATTTTAGGCAATCCTTACTTTCTTATGGCATTAATTCTAGGTTTAAACATGCACACACATGTAAAACCACTCTAATCTGTACAGGCATTTAATTGGAGATTATGTCATAGCACACTATGTATGTGTATACATTCATGTCAATTTATTTCACTTTTATAGATAAGTCATTTTTAGTATAAGGTATTCTTACTAAAATCTTTAAAATGTGTTACTTGTAGTAAGTACACACTGCTTTCTGAAATAACATGATTTTTAATGTGTGGCAAAAATACATCTGAAGTTATTCCATAATGGGTACAACTTTCAAAGCGCTGCACAGAGGCAATGGTACAAAAGCTTGTGAGGTGCTTATCTCCCAGAAATGCAGATAGATTTTTAATATGAAGAAGACTGTAGGAGTATTGTTGGTTATTTGCTGGTAGAGGGGCAAAGGATTCTCCTGATGATGCCATGCAGGTGGAGTACCTGACAGTGGATTGCCTGTCTTTATCTGAGGTGTGAGTGAGCGTATCTGTAAGAGCCTTTCTTTCCACAGGTTGGGATTGTCTGACTCTCTCAGAAAAGGGCTTTTCCTCTTTTCTTTTTGTTAAATCACATTTAGCTTTTGTCTTTGTAGACAGTTCTTTGGTCAGTCCATTTCTTCCTGCAGTCCTCCAGCTCCCTAACCTTCTGTAACACAAAGATGGGGGAATATCAGTATGTGGTCAGGACAGCCCTCTCGTGTTGGTACAGACTGAAAAGTAAAAATAATATGTTCAGAATTAGTTAGTGGGAAAAACATGAATGAAGTTTCCACAAGCATCTAGTCTTCATTTCCCCATTCCCACGTGCAGATCACTTCTAGGAAATGTGTTTATATGTATAATTAAAATGCTAATTTTTTAACTGTTTCATTTAATTTTGTCGTTTAGGTTCACTATGAATATTTATATTATTTTAATCTTTTTCCTAACATTTCTGCAAAAATGAATTTTCAATAATCTTAGAGTATTTCTGTTCCAAAACTTAAATGCCCAATAAAAGGATTTCTGTTAGCTACACTGAAAACTGTTAGGTCTTTCCTTTAGGTCTCCCTGGGACCAAGATTTTTTCTGTCTTCTGTGTTACAAGCTGTAACTTTGGTTACGTTATAGCCAAGGCAAAATATCGGTATCTCCTTAGTACCTTTAGGGTATGATGTCAGTAGTTTTAGATTCCAAATGTCACTCTTAATGTGGAATGCCCTTAATAAAATACTATATTTTAGTAAAAAGTGTGAGAAAATAAAGATATGAAATTATAGCAATTTCAGTATGATCAAGATAAACATGCTACATACAAATCTTTAAAAGAAATATTGTGAAAATGAAGGATTCATGTTGTTCCAATATTATCATTTACAGACTGAAGAATTTACCATTCACTTTTACTAAACTTAAAGAACTTGCAGCTTTGTGGCTTTCTGACAACCAGGTAATGACTTTCAATATTCATATTTTCTTTAGTAACTAGGGGTCTTAGCAAGGGCCGTAAATGAAACCTATAATTTAATAGATGATTGTAGTAGCATTTTAGAAGTGTTTGCTCCCAGTCCAGCTTTATACTTTCATATCAAGGTATAGATTCTTCTGGCTGTCATTTATTAACTTGCAAAGATCACCTTTGCAGGATTTATTACTTGCATCTAGCTAAGCTTCTATACCCTTACAAAAGTAGTAAATAAAGGCCAAAAGTATCAAGAGAATATTTTATAAATAGAAATTAAAGAGGTAAGACTTTGTGACCAAACTTGTTATTAGTTTGGCCCGTCCTTTACTCCATCTATGCCTCTATTCTTCTCGTCTTCCTTTTCCCTTTTCTTGTCCATGCTTCCATTCCTGTATCTTTTAAACTCTGTTAAAGTCAGTGGGAGTTTAAACATGTAAAAGAGGCACAAGAACTCTTAGTCTTGTTTTGGAGAAAACTCTCGTTTAAGTTCCTTTTAAATTTAAGTATGCCTTTCTTTGTTCCAAGGGGTTTGGTTTCACTACTATATATTCTTTAGGATTCTATTTTAAAACAAATTATGTAACATGAACACTGAGAAATGTAACAGTTCAACCAGCATCTGAGCACTAAAATAAGTCTCGATCCTTTCCACGATTGGTGGATAGAATAATTTTGCACTTCCGTAATTTAACTCTAAACAGAGAATTGTACTCAATTTGTACAATGTTAGAAATGTTCGACATACCTAACATTTTTTAATCATCTCTATAAATTTTCATAACCTCATCTTTCTCACTTTGCAATAACGCCCATGGTCAGATATTATACCTCTTTAACTGAAGTTGATGAGGATAATTCTTCAGGGGCCAATTATCATGCTACTGGAAATTAATCCATCCTTTTATCTGTATGAAAAAGCCACAGGGACTCAGGTCCTGCAGCTGCCTGTTTGCAGGAGACCGTGTGCGTATGCCTGTGCTGAGCACCGCTGGTTGCAGAACTGCTCA
This sequence comes from Fulmarus glacialis, assembly GCF_000690835.1. NCBI lineage: Eukaryota > Metazoa > Chordata > Aves > Procellariiformes > Procellariidae > Fulmarus > Fulmarus glacialis. The sequence goes on along the minus strand of NW_009224446.1, from coordinate 45,753 downwards.
GAGCAGAGCCCGTGCCTGTCCACGGGGCTCGGCCCTGCAGACAGGGTCGTTTCTTTATCAACCTGCTGACTCCTGGCCAGTGCGTACCATTCACCTGGGCCCTCAAATCGTAGCAAAGCCCAATGCAATGCAGTCAATAGATTTACATTGGTACATACTTACTGTACTGCTCCTTAAATGTACTTTTTACTTTTATAGCTAAGCAAAAAATTTTAAAGCTGAAGGGAGGGGAGACTAAGTGGGAGGGATAATAGAAAATGATGAGTAAATTTTAATGTGTTAAATTAGGATTCTTGGTTTTTTCACTGTAATTTCCATTAAAAAAAAAACATTGCATGACTCCTCAGCCCAGCCACAGAACATACACTTCCTTTTAAATATACAATATATTTTCAGCATTTTGACTTTTCTGTGGTATAGCATAGATTAATTTCTATTCTATGAACTATGACAGTCATTCCTAGATGCTACATTAGAGCAAAGTAATAATAAAAAATAATCAGTTGAAGTAAAACACAACAGTAACATCTGAATATTCAGAGTACCTCCATGTAATTTCTCCAGTATCTTGCACCAGGTTTACCCTCAGATGAACTAATAACTGTTGTGAATTTACTCCTCGTTAGCCTAGCTTAAAATAGATCACAGCCATAATGTGGGTGTTTTAACTGTGTAGTTGCATCTCTGTTCTGCTGATCCTTTAGCTTCCTCCCTGGTATGACTCTGAACATGCAGTCAGTGTTTATGGTATTTAGTGTTCTTCTGTTGATCCCCGTAGGAATTACAGGAATTACAGAAGTGAGGAATGGGAGAGGAGGCGTTTCCACCAGATTAATACTTGTTTTAGTCTATAGAGAAGTTTATTTTCATACAGATTTTAGTTAATCTTGTATTTTCTATTTATCAAGTGCTAAAATCCCATCTCAGTTAACACGCATGCTCTGAGTTAACAGTTCTTTGTTTTGTCTTTCCTGTACAGTCCAAGGCTCTCATTCCACTGCAAACTGAGGCTCACCCAGAAACAAAGCAGAGAGTACTGACTAACTACATGTTTCCCCAGCAACCCCGCAGTGATGAAGGTAAAACGCCATCAGCAGTTCCTACAAAGGCAGGAACAGTGCTTGTTCAGATATTGGAGAGAAAAACAGAGGGAGGGAGAGGAAGGGGTTTCAGATGTGGTTCTGTGTGTGAGCGTCTCTTCTGACACATAAAGCCAGTGGTGCACACGTAACAGTCTACATTTTGTCATACACGAAGGAATCCTGTTTGCAAATCCATTATTATCAGGCCATCAGATTTACATTTTCTTGAACACTTTTTTATTTTCAGAAGAGTGGCCTTGTATAAACAATTTGAACCTGGGAATTGAGTGCGCATGGGACAGAACTTCTAGGATATGCCTTGCTGCCGTGCAGACAGGCTGTTGACCAGAGCCAGCTCAACCTGCAGAGACACTGGACCTGTCTGAGAGAGCTGGGGGGTGGGCCGGCTCCTAGACATGGGGGTTCAGAGCTCTGAGCCTGGCAGGATTGAGGGTTTGGCTCCTGACATACCTACATTAAGTTAGAGAGTTTGCCCCTCAGCTCCAGATCTGCCCCGAAAACCTGTTGCTTCCCATCACTCTCATTTCAGTTTTAATATTAAACTCTGTTTGTAATGGTTTGTCAGTTACTACTCTCATTGCCCCCCTCAACAGTTTTAAAACAATAACCCAAGATTACAGGATCAACTGCAAAGGTGTCTTTTTAGATCATTTCCAATCTTCTGTTGGGTGCACTAATTACTTGTTCTTGTGCATTGCTGTTTGCAATTTAACTGTAGATTTCCCGTCAGACAGTGATAGTTTTAATCCTACTTTATGGGAGGAGCAGAGACAGCAACGTATGACTGTTGCCTTTGAATTTGAAGAAAAAAAGGAAGAGGAGGAAAATGCAGGGAAAGTTAAGGTAAGTTCTATTTGATTTATTCTGGTATTCACATATTATGGACAGGGTCCAATTTACAGATCTTGAGTTGAACTGTTTTTGAGTTCTAAATGCCCAGAAAATACTCGTCACCATGTTTCAGGTACAGCAGTTGAGGAAGAATAACATATCTGTTCTCCTTGAAGTACGCATTACCAATTTCTGCTTTTGCTGTTGTTGTCTAGACAGCAAAACTTTGATTTCGTAAGTCAGTTCAGGCCCATAACTCTAATGTCGGGTTCCTACTGTGACAGGTGTTTTGTCACAAAGACAAAATGAACACAAAATGTTGGGAGACTTAGAATTAATGTCCAACCACCTAGTTCTTTAGAAATATTTAGATCACATAGGGCTTTCCATATTCCTCTCAAAGTGGAAGTCGACGAGAGCTTTGCAACTTCGTGGAGTTACACAGGAATGTGCAGTGGAGAGGGTGTCTCTCATCAGTTTTGTAACTTACCAAAAATGAAGATCAAAACATCACTATCTTCCCCCATTTATCTGAAATTAATGTCATTCCAGAGTTTTCAGTTGAGCCCTTAATCAGTTACATTGTTAGAAGGATATTGTCAGGACCATCTACATTTACATGGCATGAAAATTTCTATTTCTTGAATAATATAAAGGAATTAACCCAGATCAAACACTTAAACACTGCAAATTCTTAACTGCGGTAGGATACCCAACATAAAATGTATTGCCAGAGACAAAAACCATATGAGGAGATTTAAATCATACTTTAATTTTAAAATTAACAATACTATTATTAATAGCTATTTAACATTCCGTTTAGATCTTCTTGGAAAGTTTGGATTTTTCTTTTTAGGTTTTTTCCCAATTAGGAATTTTCATCTAACTCTTGTAATTAGAGATAATGGACTCTGCTGCTTTAGTAAAACAGAAAATGTAGTCAAAAAGCAACCTTTGCCTCACAATAAATAGATTAAACTGAAATTTTACCCCAGATGAACTGGAGATTTATGGGTCATATATGGAAAACAGAGCATCTGGGAGAGTTTTATATTGTTCCACCACTTCTCATCAGAATTTTAACTGTGGGTAATATGGCTGTCCAAATGTGCCAAACAATTGAAATATTAACAGAGAAATAGATATCAATTTCTAAGATCATAGAATTCAATTGCAAGGATTATTTAAAATATTGAAAGGTAATATATGAATTATATCACTTAGATAGCCATTTTGTTTTTAATACATTTCAGAAAACTATGAATGACTGAGACAAATGTTTCCTTTGAGTAAAATGTTCTTGTAGAAAAAAATAAATCCTTCATCCACTGAACGCTGTTCCTGTACTTCAGTTCAAATGCTGCCATCTGCTGTATGGAAAACGGGGAGGCAAACACAGCCGAGACACAGTACCACATTTCCAGGTTTCCTAGAAACAGCACTTAACAAAAATAGCTGGCCCGTGCCCATACTGTGAGCAGATGTCTCTGCGTGGTGTGATCCCAGGCCCAGGCGCGCCGCACCAGAGCTCTTCAGGATGCAATGGATGCTCTGGTTGCAGTGCTTCTTATCTGGGCTCTTTGCTCACCCCTGGAGCTGCTGCCAAAGTCGTGGTCTGTGGAGCAGAGTTTGCATTCCCAGACGTGTGCATTGGTCAGCTGCAGTCTCAGCCCAGTTGCAGCAGAACATGAGGAGGGCAGCCCGCGGCCAGGCGTGCTGCCAGCGGAAGAGTGGTTTGTACCGTGTGGGTCATCCATGTCCCGCAGGACTGCACCTCTCCGTAACGTTTTGGCTTGGCCATCCGAAGGTCAAGACAGTCTTCATCCTTTGTATCACTGCTCCTTAGCTGTGGAGGAGTCTAGCACTAAAATATATTTCCTGGAGTTCTTACGTAGCTGTTCTCCCTCTACATCCATAGAGAGTTGGTATAAACCAATGTTGTAGTACGAGTCTGTTTCTGCATGAGATTTCTCTATTCCCATATACAATCCAATGTTCCTGTCCCCCATAATGATCCTAACATGTTCTCATCAGACCAAAACACTAAATTTTGCAGCTGATGCTATAGTTATTGCTTATATAGAGAAGAATTATTAAATGAAAAGCTAAGCAGGGAGCTAGGAGCACATCAGGTATTTCCTCCCGTCTGTGTACCTTGTAGAGAACCTCTCTCCTCTCTCATATCTCACCAGACACCCATAAATACCTGTAGTTTGTAAAAACAGAAAGTAGAGGAATAATACTGTTCAAACCTGGGAAGTCTTGCCAGGCTGTGAAAGGAAAAAATTTCCCACTGAAGGTGTGTGTGGGTTTTTTCCCTATCATGGAAAACAGCCTTTTTGCCCAAGCTGTGAAAATATGACCTCAAATTCAATTACTATTAATAAGATAGAAATGCTTATTTGCACACTTCTGATATGTCTGTGCTCTTTCCCAGTAATGCCAATTCATCTCTATATATGAATGACCATAAAAGTGTTGTAAAAAGTTATTTGACTGAACTGTTCACCAGCCTGTGTTTATTTGCGTACACATGAACTAAAAGCTAATTGCTGGAACCTTTTGAGAACTTAGTGTGTGTCACTTCATCCATGTGTTGCAATAGGTCTTAGGGAAGTTTTAATATTTATGTTTTTAGCAGTTTCACCAGACCTGTATGGGATGAATTTGAAGGTTAACTTAAATTATCAATAGGCAGCAACCACAAACATTGGTAGCGTTTATAAAAGCATACATAGTTTTCACTTTTTATCTTTCATAGTTAAAACTGAACTCTCAGCCAACTATATATTAAAATAGATTTGGTGATTGAAATTGTTCAATAACTTCTTCAATCAAGAATTTTGAACGTCGAAAATTCTCTTTTCAGGATCATGCTACATTTGATGTGGCATTAAACATACAAGAATTGTATCGACAGGTACAGATTTCCTCTGTAATGATAAGTCTAAATCAGTGATGAAAGTATCTGCATTCTAGTGCATATCACCTACCACAGCTGCCAGTATTTTTACTGTTTAATATTAATACTCACAGTGATATGAAACGCTTGCTGAAATCCCTGTCTATGACTTGTCTATCTCATGAAAGTCTTTCAGTTAATTTTTCCTTGACTAGTACTTCTTGAGGATTTGCTCTATGACTTGACTTTTAGCTATGTTTGTCTTTAGAACTTACACTTAAATCATGGTCTGAATTTTGTAAAAAAGCAATTGCCTAATTAGGCCACATCTAAATACGATTTCTTTCAACCGCAAATCAACCAGAGCCTTAGTAATGCTTTACAGACTTAATTTATTTTTTCTGTTGAAATTCTGTATTAACATATGACATCATAGTCATACATTTTAACGTTTTATGTTAAAGTCATATCAGAATCTATTATCCGTAATGTTTATTCTACTGTGGTTCAGAATTGTATGCTAGTATTTCATATAGTTTTATTTTCCAAATTGATCATGCTTTTGCTTCTAAAATATTCCTGTCGAAAGACCTTATTCGTTTGAATCCAAAATTGCATTTTTCCTACTCGTTAGGAATTGTTGTGGTTTAACGCCAGCTGGCAGCTAAGCCCCACACAGCCACTCGCTCACTCCTCCCCGGTGGGATGGGGGAGAGAATCAGAAGGGTAAAAGTGAGAACACTCATGGGCTGAGATAAAGACAGTTTAATAGTAAAGCAAAGCCGCGCACGTAAGCACAGCAAAACAAGGAATTCATTCACTCCTTCCCATCGGCAGGTGTTCAGCCATCTCCAGGACAGCAGGGCTCCATCACGCGTAACAGTGACTTGGGAAGACAAACTCTGTAACTCCAAGCGTCCCCCCCTTCCTTCTTCTTCCCCCAGCTCTATATGCTGAGCATGATGTCATATGGTGTGGAATACCCCATTGGTCAGTTGGGTCAGCTGTCCCGGCTGTGTCCCCTCCCAATTTCTTCTTAGAATGCAACAGCTATAATAGTGAGCTATTAAAAGTAAGCTCCCTTTGCTTACCTCACGTACACAAATGAGGTAAAAGCTTCTTTGTGGTAAATGGTTCCAAATACTCACCACATGGTAAATGTGGAGTAATTTCAAATTTCACAGCCTCATAATTGGGAACCGTTACCCTGACACACTTGCACTGGGAGCTGTAATTTTACTCCACTGAAAGATTTTCTTGCATTTCCACCCCAAATTCAGGCCCAAAGAGAGTGGCAGGCTCAGCCAGCACCTTCTGCATTTCAGCTGGCTGCGTTTGGTGGCTGTTAGGTGCGCTCAGCAGTGGGCTTGCCGCTCTGCAGGGCGTGCTCGCTGGTTTGCCCTGTGAATCCCGAGTTTGGTGCTTAAGCCACAACCATCTTTCACAGCTTGGACAAAGGTGGTGGAGACAGGGCAGGTTTGCAGCCTGAAGGACGGAGCGGGGGGGCAGGAGATGCTCCGTGGAGGAGAGAGCCCTGTGCTGAGAGGAAAGCATCTGCCGCAGGCTAGGCTCGGGGGACAGACCTACAAGCTGCCCACACTCTCTGCACAGGCCAAGCAACCTTGCGGAGGTTGTGCTTTGTTTGGATGCACACTTCAGTTTCCTCAGCATCTCTTCTTATGATGTGATGTGATGTTCAGCACACAAAATACGTCTGTAACACAGTGGGGGAGGTATAAGGAGAGATCAGCATCATGTATGTCGTCTTTCCTGCTTGGACCATTCCTGACGTCGTCATTTGCTGCACCATCTCCTCAGAGCAATTTGCTGATAGTGTAATGTCTTGCCAGATGACGGGGGGTGATGTCATCCACGAGCCCTCTCAGCCACTCTTCCCCTTTCACTCAACCCTGAGATTTTGTAGAATTGGCTTCAAATTAGGGTTGCTTTGGACTTGGGAAATACAATGTTTCTCTACTTCTGAGTGATAAAAATGATAAACTTATAATGTGGGGTTTTCTAGAAAATCTATGGGTCTGTCAGTTAAAGTACTATTCAGTGTGACTTAAGATGAATTTTCTGTAGTGGTTTGAGTCTGTTTTCCTGTATTTTCTGTATTAAAAAAGAGTAAGATACACTTGAGTGCACGTACGTACATTATACATCTCAAAGAGCAAATAGCTCCCAGTAAATCAGACTCTGTTCTCAGCTGCCATAGGTAATTCAGATTAATTCAGTACACTGAATGTAGCTAAATTAATTCTGCATTTACACCGGTATTGTTTTGAAAAAGTGTGATTTAATATGTCAGTATTCTCAAGCAAAGTGTAGAATTAAAGTACAATACTCTCACAGGGTAAAAGATAGCCCTATAGGGAACCATTCCCATCCATTATTTTATGTCACTGAAATTCCATAATAGGTCGACATAGTGTAACTGAGAGCAAATTTCAGTCCAAAAATCCATGAAGATAGTTATATGTAACACATTACCTCAAATAAATAGATTAATTAAAAATTTGAGGAATTTGCACTTAGCCATAGTACTGTAGCCATGGTTTTAGTTTGCATGCTTTTTTCATTTTGTATTTGTGCTTTAATTCTTTTTATGAATGTTCAGGTTGAAATAAATCTAAAACGTTATCCCACTCCATACCCGGAGGATTTAAAGAATATGGTAAAATCAGTTCAAAATCTGGTGGGCAAAACAAGCCATGGAGTACGGCCTGAGAACTCAACACCAACTGCGAACAGTGAACAAACTGTGAAAGAAAAGTATGAGCACAAGTGGCCCATGGCACCAAAGGAGATTTCAGTGGAGGTAATGTAAAAGGATCGTTGTTCCTCTCAAGAGTTCGAGATGGGATTTTAACATAACTCCATCAAATGATATTCTGCATCTGCTGTGAACTTCATACCAAATAGTTTCTAGTTTCATTCCGTAAAGTTAATTTAGTTTTATATTGAGTTGCTGTTTTTCCCAATACTACTGAGTTTATCAGACTGAATTTTTGGTTTTAAATCTATCTAGATCTGAATTTTGGTATTGATATATACAAGCACTGTCCTAAATTTTAATTATATGAGAGACTTGCATATTAGCAGGAGAATGGACCTGGTCACAGTTTACATCTCAAACTTTAGTAAGTATATTTCTGCATCAAGTATGTTAATGACAAGTCAGTTTGTTCTGTCTGACCCTACTATGCCATTAGGTTCTGCTTCTTCTATTCACATTACGTGTAGTAGATAGCCAATTAACCTTGTCAAAAGTTAATGAAGTCAGCAGGAGTGCTTCTTCAGCTGCAGGAAACTTTAGATCAGGCACCCCCTGAACAGCAACTTACAATGAGTTGCAGAATCTAGCCCTTAATATGTTTGCCAGAAGTGGATCAGTATGCATAGTAACAGTGTCTTCTATTCTAACATGAATACAGTCACTGAAAGGTAAATTCCTAAATACTGCAGTCTTGTGCAAAGCTGTTACAAATAGCTGAAGCTTGATCTCAGAGGGCATCTACTCATTAACATTCACACTAATGACTTACTTTATGCAGGCACAGTTTATAAATAAGGGAAACCTCTTACCCTGGCAGTATGTACTGATAGTTTATAAGGCTGGACAGATCTACAAGAATACCAGCATTCTTGAAAATCTTTATGAAGTCTTAGTGTTCAAAAGAAAGAAATGAGGAAAACATTATGGCCTCAAGTTGTGCCAGGGGAGGTTTAGATTGGACATTAGGAAAAACTTCTTTACTGAAAGAGTGGTCAGGCCTTGGAACAGGCTGCCCAGGGAAGTGGTTGAGGCCCCAACCCTGGAAGTATTTAAAAGACGTGTAGATGAGGCGCTTAGGGACATGGTTTAGTGTGCACGGTGGTGTTGGATTGACGGTTGGACTCGATGATCTTAGAGGTCTTTTCCAACCTTAATGATTCTATGATTCTATGATTATCTTTTCACTTTGTTATTTAAACATTGTAATAAGTTCATTGTCCTTGAAATATCCCCGTCTCTGGCTAGTCGTGTATGCGTGAATTTTTCGTCCTCAGTTTTTCATATCCTTAACACAGATTGGCTGTTCTTACATATTCTGCAGTCACTGTAGCTGCTCTGTCAATACTGTGTGTTTTATTTACAGTTAAACATTTTAATTTCTTAAAAAACAAAACCCAAAAGTTTTCTCTTAAGATGGCTTCAGAAGACTTTCTTCAAATCTAGGCACAGTTTCGATTAGTACTTCAAACTAAAATATTTAAGTTGAATCATTCATGTTTTTATCTAAATCTGAAATCTTAAATTCCACCATTATTCCTTTTTACTCATTAAATTCTTTCTTACTGTGTAAATCTGGCCTTTGAACCAACTTATGTCTTGTGGCATGAGTATTGACATGTTCTGCTGTTGTTGCTTAATACATACAATTTATTTTGCATCATCTAGCTTTTGAACTTCAATATTCTTAATAGCTTTCTGCAGGTTTTAATTATCCCTACTGTGAACACACATGTGTTATCTCTGGAATTGGAATCAATGTTGTCTGACAAAGACATTAGGTGTTTGGTCTTGTGGCTGTGTCTGGTGACGCAGGCTTCAGAAATAGGTGGCTGTACTGGTTTAGTTGCTGTTAAATTAAATGTTAAGTTGTTAAACTAAAATGTTAACATCCCAGTTAACTGAGCCACAGCAGAGAGTCCTGTGAGTGTGCAGAGCCCACTGAAGCCTCCATTATGGAGGTGTAAGGAAAGAGTAAATGGCAGCAACACCATAAATTACTACAGTTACTCTGAAATGCTTTTGTGACTACATACGGTGTTCTGACATAGAAAAAGGTGAAGACAAATTTCATTCTTATGTTTCATTCTTTGATAAAAATGCATTCACTTTTGCAACAGAATAATCATATCTAGTTTTTTGTGAAAGTACATGAACAGTTAATTGCATAAGTATCACAAAAAGCATTCTGTAAAAATAATTAAATTGCTGAAGACCCTGCGGTAATTCCTGAAGTGCAATTAAATAATGTGATTGCAATTTCCTAGTTAATTTTCTACCACAAGCAACTGATGTGAGTGCATGACTATTTCCATCATACCAGTGAAGATGTATTTTTCGTCTTCTATTATTATAATAGTGAAGATGGTGGAACTTTTTCAGATTTTAATTTCCCTAGTACTTGGTCAAGACTAGTAACACAACTATCTTGTCAACTAAAGAAAAGAAAAAAAGTGTTCTTGTCATTCATACAAATAACGACACTGGGAAAATTTTATGGCTGTAAAGCAGGATGATGTATACATTTTCCTCTCTTTGCCTTCCTGCATGAAGATAAAGAAAAAGTATGGGAAACTGCAGAAAAAATGTGAATGATTTTGTGAATAATATTAGCATGATTTTAGTTGTAACGCATTAAATAAAACATAATTAAGCTCCATTTGCTTTTCAGATAATTAGGAGACATGATCTCAAGCCTCAAGTTAAAATACAGTTTGAAAATGCAGGTGTGTTCTGATATAGATTTAAACTGAAGACAGTTTCTAATAACAAGGTAATTTAATTTCAGGTGCAATGCTCACTTTTTCATCCTCAGAGGCCAGATAAGCTGGTTTCTTTTCTGATCTCTTTTGGGTTTTCTTGCAATTAATTTACACGTCTCTTCACAAAACTGTTTCTAAATAATTAAGGGGAGCATCTGAAATGAGTAACAAGCTACATTTCAAATCCCCTGTATCATCCTCCACCTTCAGTTATAATAAGCAAACAATTTCTTAATTAATCATCAATTAAAATAAACCTCTTCATTGTCCTAAGTCATTTTGAAAGATGTGCATTTTGGACAAAAAGAAGTCTGGGATAACTTAGTGCGTTGTGTAGCCTTTCCATGAGAAACAATGAGAAATACCACAAATCAGAAATTAAGGTCTTTATAGTTAATATTCTTGATATGTATGGATTGACAAATAAACTGGAAATACTTCTATATAATCTCAGCTTTGGATTAAAAAAAAGTCTTTTCTAGTCCAACTTTTGGACTAGATTTCCATCCTTTGTGTTAATTCCTAGCAGGTTTATTAATACTGTGTAAAAAGGAGAGCTTGTTATTCTTTGAGTGATCTGATGCAGATGCCGGTGCTAACAGCTAGAAAAATACCGCCTCAGCTGTATTGGATCTTCTGAGATCTTCATCTCATTTCAGTCAAAATAGGATCTCAATCCTTTTAACTTCTGACTTTGTTACTGTGTGGGTTTGGGTTGTGGGGGTTTTTTAGGTGGGTGGGGGTGGAGAGGAGTGTTCTTTTTCTTTTGTTTTTAATGAAAGTTTCAGAGACTTTCTTAAAGATCATCTTGCCTTTCCAGGAAGACTTACCCACTTACACACTGAAGCCAGGATGCCTGGCTTCAATTGATTCAGTTGATGTGTCTATTGTGGGAGCTGTTTTCCACTAATGAGATGCACAATGACAGTCTCTCCTGTTTGGGAGAGGAATATATGCTAAAGATTTTTGGTTTGTATCGGCTTTAAGCCCATACCTTGATAAGCTCTTTGCAACAGAATTACCTATATTTTACCAGGAGTCAGAAATGTCTGACTGAAATTATAGAGTTTTTGGTTTCTGCATGGCACAAAAGATCTTTACTGAAGTTATGACCTTGGTGCCTTCTTGTCAAAGGAGAAAGGAGGTAATGGTTTACTCATCTGGAGGTCTGACTCACAAGAGACCTTTCTTCAGATAGGATGTCAAATGTCTTAAAGTTCATTTTGAGTTACTTTGACTTCTGCCTGACCTTATCTAAGTGTCTGGATTGGAGGGGCATTATTCAGGGCTGCCTCCAAGATAAAGCCTACCTTCCATAAAATCGGTCCAAGACATTACTTGACCCCCTGAGGCTACTGCTTTGTCTGTCCCCACCTGCATGAGGACTCAGGAGGTGCAGTATGACATGTTTGGACATGGCACTCTGGACAAACTCATATACACAGGGGATGTAAGTCTGATTTATGTTTGATGGACCATGAAGTGGCTTTTTTGCAAAAGGCCTGAGACTCTCTGTTGGCAGCAGCCTAGGTGAGATGTATGCAGTTGGGTGCATTTCCATCTAGATAAAGAGGAACAGAAGCTTGTTTCCTCCAGAGATGGGAGAGCACAGAGTGCAATTCACATATCAGGGTGTTATAACTCAGGGCAGTACTGAGACTTCTGTCCTCACACTGAAGACCACATACAGAGCTGGGCAAGAGCCTCTCCATGGTTTATAACTGAGGGTGATGTTAGAAGGTCTCCTATCCTCTGCAGTACATGACTGACGACTGGTCAGATAAGCATCTGCAGTTTATCTTTGCAGAATCTTGACTATGTCAGCTAACGGGCTTACCCATATGAGATTAAACTACTGCAAATGGAAATTTTCATTGTAAAATACATCTTTTTAGACTGGGGGTCTCTAACTTTGATTTCTTTGGTGATAGGTAGTTCTGGTCAGTTCTTGGATGCATCCCCTTGGCTGTATTTCTGATCACCTGAATAGGCAAGGTTAATGCGTGCATTCCTCCAGCTCCTTGCTGGCCCACCAAACTGCAAGGCAAAGAGGTACATGGCAGAAACAATCATTATGCCCTACCTGCAGATGACAACTTTTTTCCAGGATCTACTATGTCTTTCCATGTGGAGTCCCAAAAACTACCTCTGCCCCAGTCTGTTCCTCATGTACTTATGTCTCCTTTTAAAGCTCTATCATGTGTCTGAGACTGCCTGCTGGAGCTGAAAAGGTGAGAGCTCATTGCATCAGTGCCGTAACGTTGTGCTGGCTGCTGTATCACCTCTGCAGATAGGAAGTGATTGGGGTTCCTTCGTTCTCCCACTTTCAGATTCCGTATCCACATTCGGAAGTTTTCCTTCCATCAGTTATATCTTGTATTAACATCCTGTTTGGGACAAGCTTCAGATCTAACGGCTCCTGCAACTGGCCTTTCTGGAAGCTGCCACTGCAGCCAGAAGAGTGAGAGAGATTTAGGAGCAGGTGGAAGATCCTCCACTCTGCTTTCTTCTGGAATAATCCCATGTTTTGGGGTGACTCTCAGTGCATTTCTGGATTGGTGACTGAATTTTATTTAGATCAGTCTGATAATAGCTAGCTTAGACAGCAAAATATCCAGAACTGTGACTGCCTTTCACATGCTGAGCTTCAGATAGAATTCATTTTGTGGTTTTGTCAGGAGAAGACTATTTAGTGGGGTTTTGAAATTATAGACAGGGCTGAGAGGTGGAAGTGCTGCCATTTTCTGTGCAGAGACTGTAACGTGGGTAAGTGGCTCAGTGAGGCTTTGTTACAAAACCGCACCACTAACTGATTCTCAGGAAAGATGGCTATGCCTCAGTTAGTCTTGCTTGTATCTAGGGATATTCTGACAGCTGTCTGGTTGCATTTGTTCCTACACCTTCTGTGATCTCCTTTATTCTTTCATTAAAGTTTTAGTAAAATCTGGACTGAGTAACATTTGCCTTAATCCGTTTAATTCTTTGCTTCTCCATTTCTTTATAGCCAGCTTGTCATTCTTCAGATTGACCTGGCTGCCTCCAGTTTAGCAGTGCTGCCTACCCTCTATGTATATTTAATTGTTCCTCTGGAATAGATCCAGCATTAATGGTCCCGCATTCCCCTGCCTTGTGCGTGCTGTGTCTGCCCAGAGCCCCAGTCTGCTCTATTCGGAGGCTATATATTCTTTGCAAGCAGACTCTAAGAGTTACGTTATTTTAAAAATTCCATCTCTCCAGATTATAATTTAATGTTCTTGTGTTGTCAGCATGAATAATTGGTGATATTTCTCTTTTCCAGTTATTTTAATGGTTTTTACCATGTATTTTCTCTTGGGAAACAGCTCACCATATTTGTCTGTCCTCTACCTGTATCTTTCTCTGGTTAGTCCTGAGGAATAAGTTCTGACACAACACAATTGCATTTCTCTCTTCCCTTTGTTCTTGCAATTGCTCCTGTTAAGAATACTCTTTTCTTTTTTTTCTATTAGTGACCTTTTTGTTCTTGGGCTTGTAAGAAAAAAGGTCCTCTTAAACAGAGTAGAATTAAATGGAATATGATTTTGGTTTTTTACAACATATTTCACTTTCATGGTGTGTTCATAAATGCCAGACTAGTTCTTTCAAAAGTGTATTGATTTTTGTTGGAATAGCTGGACTAGGGGCTAAAAAAAAAAAAAAAGAGAAAAAAAGACTGTAACATAGAAAACTTCATAAAATCATGTACCTGAAATAAAAACCTGTGTTCATCATTATGTCAAAAATGGAACTGCTGGTTCTTCCTATTTTACAGCAAGTAGTTTTATTTTAAGCTTATAACTTTTGGAAGTTTCATGGCACAATATTGGGATTCTAGGTTCAAGATAGAGAAAATAAAGAATTCCAAAAGAGTCACCTGTCTGATACAGACAACACTCATAAATCGACTCTGGAAATCCCAGAAAGGAAGGAGAAAGAAGAGCATACAAAAAGCTCAGAGGTACAACAAGAAACTTAACATGCACCATGTTTCAAAGGTGGAGAATTTCACACTCTGCGAATGCTATGCACTTTTTTATTTCTCAAAAAACAGTTTTGCACAAGTTTGTTACGCTGCACCAGAAAATGATTGTGCTGCACTGGAAAAATGCTGTTGCACTATTGCTAGCTTTAAGTTGTATGTACATCACTACAGTTATGTAAGAAATACCATACACAACAAGGCATCTCTGCATGTGAAAGCAGTTTAAAGTCTTGAATATACTATACCATGTAAGAGTCAGTATGTAGCTATATTTGCTTAAATGTTAGTACTGAGGGGATTAATTAAATGGGCTGTGAAGATACCTGTTCTTTGCTGTTTTGGTATGGTACTACCTCCAGTAGAACACCAAATGCAGAAGGATTAAAATGTCTGTTGTGTAAATACAATTATATTCTTCAAGCATAAATTGCATGGCAAATGCTTCTACAAATCTCTGTTTCCACTGTTACTACAAAAAGTAGTTAATGGAGAGTAAACCTCTGAAAGTTTTCTCCTTATGAGTAAAAGCAAGTAAATTTTAAAAATATTGTAGCATTTTACATTTCAATAATGTGTTTTCGTTTTGGTACTCCATTTTAAATTGTTTCTCTAAATATTACATCTCTTTCCTTTATTGACTTCACTCTGCAAAATCACTGGAGTACCTTTAACAACAAAATGTCAGGGTACAGAGATCCTCATAATGTCTCCATTAGTGTAAGTTCCCTCCTAAACATATTTCTCTTAATCATTTCCTTCCTCATTTGTACTACTAATTATTGATTTTCTCCGAATATCTCTCCAAAACTTCCTCTTTTTTACTAGATACTCTCCTTCTCCAACTTCCATTCTCTTTACGAAATCACAGCTCATCCTCTCGCTTTGAGATGATGCACGTTTCTCATACCCCTTCCCACAAGGATCTCGATGGGCATTGTCACGACTTTGCAGTGTTGCCATGCCCATCTCCATCAGTTCCCTTTCCATTACATTTCCCTGAGCCCGTGCACCAACACCCACAAAGTGGGTTTCCCATATTGCTCTTTCTTCCGGCTCCCTTTCCTTAAGTCCCCTCCTGAGGGCAGGGTTACCAGTATCGTTCCTCCAGGGAGTGTCATCCCCTACCCTGTCTCCCCAAGACACCTATCTTCAGGTCAGAGTCTTTCTCATTTCTGAACTTTCTTCCAGGGATAAGAAATGCCATAGATTCCCTGTTTGTGCCTTCATTCCCTTCCAGCTATCCTATGAGCCTAATTTAAATGTCCCAATTTAAAATACCTCTTTCTAAGACTACATCTCACTTTCTTTCCACTTTTTATCTCATGTTATTTTCAGTGTATATCCTGTTGCTGGCTAGAACAGCAGAACAGTTTTGCAGGGCAGTCTTTGAAGGTCAAGATTTGCTGAACTCTCAATGAGAAGTTTATGAAATCTGAATCATTTTGATTTAGCAAAAAACTGTTTAGAGACAAAGTCATTTTAATGAAATATATCTATAGGGACAGTTGAATATATGGAAGGACTTGTGCCATGAATAAATGAATGAGGAATACTTACTCCTGAAATAAGTAGTAATTGTTTATTCAAAATTTTTATTTATTTCTACTGGCAGCTTGCATTTTTGTGACCTTTACTTCATCAAAAATGTTTACATGGCCTTGATGTATCTTGCAAGTGCCATCTGTTTTGTCCACATTTTCAGAATGAACACATCACCATAGTTTTTACAAGTATTTATGTAGGACTAATTAGAATTTTCAGCTGACAGATCGGCATGATTAGACACTACCTGTATGGTGGGGTTTTGGTGTGTTGTCACATTCATGAAAAGAAGGCTGTGAAATGTTTGTTCATTGCAGTTTGAAGTGGATTCTGTTTCCTATGTTTACTCTACATTATTATATTCCTCAGGATGCCTTTGGACATCCTGCCAGTGAGATGAGGATAGGGGAACTTCGTCCTTCCATGCCAGAGACTCCGTTGTACCCACCCAAACTTGTTCTTCTGGGTAAAGAGAAGAAAGGTACTAACTTGACTTACAACCTTTTAGATTAAAGCATATGTAATGTACACAGATAGACACATTACTTAAAATGTTCTACACTTCACTCTGATTTTAAGACATATTATATACATATTTGTGCACTTTTTTATATATATCCATAGTATCAATTAAAAAATGTATTTTTCTAGAGTTTAGTTTTCAAATACCACCTCCTGAAAACGTTTGCTGTGTTTTGTTTCAGAATCGACAGATGAGTCTGAAGCAGATAAGATCCATTGTCTGAATAACAGCGTTTCCTCAGGCACTTACTCAGACTATTCCCCTTCCCAGGCTTCCTCAGGGTCCTCCAATGCGCATGTTAAAATGGGGTCCTTGCAGACAACGGCTAAAGAAGCAGTGAATAACTCTTTGTGGGGGAACAGGTGTGATCATCTTTCTTAACACAGCTTCTGGTTGCCTTTCATCTTATGTTGTCATATGCATTCAAAGTGATCGTATGCTATCGTATCCATTAAGGCACTCAATTAAAAAAATACATTTTTACTCCCGTTTTGCAGAAGCGTACGTAGCTGTTCAAAGCCCAGGCTGTGCAGAGTTGGCCACCCATTCATACTCTATAAATGTCAGTAATTCTACAGCTGGTTTTTCATCTATGTGCTGTAACCATGCATGAAAATCGCCTAGTAATTCGGCTGCAATTATTCTGCTCTGTGTGGTCCTGAGCTGCAGCTGGCTGTAGTTTAGCATAGATAGCAGAGTGTATGTGTCTCACATTATTGCTGTCCTGAGCCTCACTCTGCCCTGGACCTCCAAGAACACCACAGTTCATTGAAAGTTGTAATCTGAACTGGCCATCAGCAACCTGAAAACACCCTCGTACCAATACCAGGAACACCTGCCCTGTCTATTCCTGCCCTAAATCACGCAATGTAGTTCCATCCTAAATGTAGTTCCATCCTAAATGTAGTTCCATCTACAGGCTCTTCCCCAATAAAGAGAGGCTGGAGCCTGCTCACTGCAGATGCATAAAATCTTGGTGGTGAGAACATGCACAGACTGAATCTGGTATTCTTGTTTAAAAAAAAGAATAATGTAAGTGTAAAAAATCTTCCCCTGCACTCATAGAAGATTATTTTTAAAGCAGGAAAATATGTTCAGCTGGATTTGTATGACCGTGGCATTGAGCCACCCAGGACTTTTGACAGACTTCTTAGTTTCTCTGTGTGCATACTTACAGAATCGGTATTCCAGTGCAAAAAACTGCTGCAGCCATTCATGCCAAACCAGTGGCACAAGGTGCACATCTCATAGTACGATCCCAAAGCCAGGGCATAGATGGGAGAATATTAAATTGCTTTATAATTGCGTCTTTCTGATGACTGTTTATGTGCTCTAATAGAGGGCATTTTATCTTGTTTCGTTTTGTTTTGTTTTTGCAGGCTGGCACAGTCATTTCCACAGCCCCTTGAAACAAAGCCATTGCTGAGCCAGCGAGAATCTGCTGCAGCGGGGAACCTGCCCCAGCGCGCCGACAGGCGCCCACTGAGCGACACCTTCGCCGACAGCTGGAACGACAGCTCGCACTACGATAACACAGGGTTCGTTGCGGAGGAGAGCGCGGTGGAGAATCCTAGCGCTAACCCCCTCCTGAGCACGAAATCCAGAAGCACATCTGCGCACGGGCGCAGGCCATTGATTAGGCAAGACAGGATAGTTGGCATTCCCCTGGAGCTGGAGCAGCCGACGCTCAGAAACACACACGAATCTGAAGTGCCTCCTCCCAATCCTTGGCAAAATTGGACCAGAACCCCTAGTCCTTTTGAAGACAGGACAGCTTTTCCTTCCAAACTGGAAAGCACCCCCACCACCAGCCCTTTGCCTGAGCGGAAAAATCATGTCAAAGAGTCTCCTGAAATGACTAGCACTTTCACTCCAGGAATAGCGTGGGAATATCACGATTCAAATGCTAACAGAAGTCTCACAAACGTCTTTTCCCATATCCACTGTCGCCCAGATCCTTCCAAAAGCGTTATTTCAATCAGCAAGAGTACAGAACGGCTTTCTCCGATGATGAGGGATTTAAAAACTAACAAATTTAAGAAGTCACAAAGTATCGATGAGATAGACATTGGTACATACAAAGTGTATAATATACCCTTAGAAAACTATGCATCTGGTAATGATACTGTAGGAACCCAGGAGAGGGTGGACAAGCTCCTGGGCCCGGAGCACGGCATGCTGAGCATGTCCCGCAGCCAGTCGGTCCCCATGCTGGACGACGAGCTGCTGACCTACGGCAGCGTCAAGGTGCAGCCGCAGCAGAAGTCATCCGTCACGAAGAAAGTCTACCAGTTCGACCAAAGCTTCAACCCGCAGGGAGCAGTGGAGGTCACCGCAGAGAAAAGGCTACCGCCGCCTTTCCAGCTCAACCCCGAGTACATTCCCCAGCAGAGTAAAAACCTGCCCCAGGATCTGGTCAGCCCGAGGGCCTACCGCGGCTACCCCCCCGTGGAGCACATGTTCTCCTTCTCCCAGCCTTCCGTGAACGAGGAGGCGGTCAGTGCCCCCTTTGCGAGCCAGGGGTCTCGGCCGGGGTTCTTGAGGAGGGCGGATTCGTTGGCCAGCTCCACCGAGATGTCCATGTTCAGGAGAGTCAGTGAGCCCCATGAGCTGCCCCCGAGCGATAGGTATGGCCGGCCTCCGTACCGAGGAGCTGTGGAGCGCCAAGGCAGTATCTCGGTCTCTGAGTCTCAGTTCCTCAAGAGGAACGGCAGGTACGAAGACGAGCATCCTTCCTACCAAGAAGTGAAAGCCCAGACTGGAAGCTTTCCAGTTAAAAACCTTACACAAAGGAGGCCGTTGTCTGCAAGAAGCTACAGTACAGAGAGTTACGGCACATCCCAAACCAGGCCGGTTTCAGCGAGGCCTACAATGGCAGCTCTGCTGGAAAAGATACCGTCAGACTATAACTTGGGTAACTATGGCGACAAGCCTTCCGATAACAGTGATATAAAGACAAGGCCTACCCCTGTGAAGGGAAATGAGAGCTGTGCTAAAATGCCCGCTGACTGGAGACAACAGCTACTTAGACATATAGAAGCTAGAAGGTTAGACAGGGTATGTTTGGCATTTCTCTGCAATTAATGCCTTTAGTTGTGTGTTTCGGTATTTCAAACTATTTGCACGTACAGTGGTAACCACCAGAATTCTCAGTAATGAAATTCTTGCATTGGTGTCAGAGGAGCCAGCCCGCAAAGGGGTATGGGGGTGCTCAAAAGCAGCTGGAGTGAGGGGTAAAAGAGTGATAAAGAGTCTCTGCATGAGTAACGCACCACCGTGCACGTTACTAATGTAGTAACTGCTGCAGCACTGTCTGAAATAATAAAACGCATAAAAATCTCTCCTTATCAACAGATGTGAACGTGCTGCTGAAGTCCACCACTTCAGTAACCATTTGGGAGCTTTAAAAGATGCTGGATACATCTTTGCAGTAAAAGGCAATAAAGAAAAACATCACAGATAAAAAGTAAAATAATGTATTTTAGCTTTCATATCACTGTTAGTGGAGGGGTTCTAAAGGTATCTCAACTCCAAAAAATATCACTGGATAGACACTGCCACTGTTTTTTACAAGGAATATCATTATTACTCCTTTTAGCAGTAGGAAGTTATGCTTATTTACCTTCTATACAAAATAGTACAAGTACTATAGTGCATGATTTTGGTAATGATTTTGACTATTTAGACCTGCTTCATGAATCAAATTTACTTCTAAATATCTTCTAATAATCTGAAGTGGTTGTGAAAAATTGCTGTCATCAAATGCATAAGTTAGTTTCAAAATGTGTCCGTGTACCTATTTTGTGCTAGATACTCATGAGTTTGGTGTTAATATACGCATTACCTTCCAGTTGCACGGATGTGATGCATGTTAAAATATCATTAAGGATCAAATGGGTAAACTTTAAAAACTGGCTTGAAGGCTGAAGCTTTTTCCTTACTTCAGCTATTTTCCTTGTGTTGCGTAAAACTGGATAGAAAATACATAATACCTAGGCAAAATAGTGCACCCCAAGTAGAGACGTTTCTGGTGGAAATAAACACTTCCCAGATGTTGTTCATTTCAGAAATATCTTTACGCTTAGTTTACAGTGTGTATTTGCTTAAGAAATACTTTATCTCATGGAAAGCTGACACTGGTGATTTTATCCAGTTAAATTGAGTTCATAGTAATCCCTGCAGGTGCCAGCGTTGTTTGCAACATACGATAAGCAAAGCTCTAAGAAGCTGGGCTGTGTGGTGGCGATTTTGCTGCCATGCAGCAGCTGCTCCAGGAGAAGACGCTGCCCATCTGCCCGCGGCCGGCGAGATGCCGGTCTGTGCAGGACCTGTGTGCCCGCTGTGCTGGGCCCAGCCAAAGCTTGTCCCTCGTGGGCAGCTGCCAGCCGGGGAGCAGTTGCAAAGCTCATAAGATGGTGCAGAGCCTTTTTGAGTAGGATTTTTTCTTCTGCCTTTGATGCTCTTTGATGCTAGATACATGTTTTCTGGCCCATCCATGGTTGCGCAGACATACCAAAATTTGGCCATATTTGCAAAGTAAAGACTCGTATACCGTGTTATATACTGCAATTTTCAAACAACAGATAACAACATATTTCATCCGCTGTCAGCGTTGAAGTCTTTTATGGTATCCATTTTATGTATAACTAGCAATGTATTTGCTTCTGTGTGACTCAGTGCATGCATCAAGAAGCTATTTATTTCTTGGTACTGTTTGTTTGCTTAAACTAAAACTTTGTGAAATTAACCATATATGTGTGATACTTAATTCAATGAGCATGTGTGTTCATATCCTGTCACGTGGTTGTTTCCTCTACTCAGACCGCTGCTTACAAACACAACACAGTTAGCCTTGGCATGCTGCACTCTGGAGGGTTTTCAGCAATGCATGCCGGCAGAAGCATGACTTTAAACTTGCAGACTAAATCTAAATTTGAAAACCAAATGCTTCAAGAGCTACCTCTACCGAAAGTAAGTATGGGATAGCCAGCATATACCAGCATTACAAAATAAATTAATAATACTCCTTGCTTTTTCCTGGTTTAGCTTTTGCCTATTATTCATGCTTATACTATACACAATCCAAAAAGCAAAGATGATGGTAATACAGTTTTCCTACTCAATAATCTTGCTTTTTGGATTAAGTAGCTCACATGGCTGTCATTACTGCTTTCTGCTCTCATGTTAGACTGATGCGATCATTTTCTCAATGACTTAATCTGTGCACAGAAATGGAGAACGTGTTTTGTTTTGTGACTGTTTGATCTTAGAAAAATTAATGTAGAAGTGTTTAATATGCATTTAAATAGGCTCCAAGAGACAGGGATTTTAATACTTGAACATTAATTGGGTATGCTCTAGTAGTGATGAGTTTTGAGTACCACACCTAAACTAATTTTAAACTTTAGTTGAGTAATGCCTATAGAAAGAAAATAATTTTCTCATTTTTTACTGTTTATTTTACAGCTATTAAGGTATATTGTTGATAAGTACATACATACAAAATACTATACAAGCAAATGTTTGATGGGAAAAGCATGTATGACAAGCCAGAGAGGGACATTGCTAAAGTATTTTCAGAGTATCAGAGAGGAGATGCTGAGACCTTACTCTGCATCAGGCGTGGCCACACCGGAGTCACGGCGGCAGCCGGTTGCAGACTCTTGCAAGCAGTCGCACTGTTGGGATTGTGTGTAATGGCAGGGGGCTACTGCCGTGCTAGAAGCGACGAGCATCGTTAGTGTCTTACTGCATGAGCATCAGTAGCTGTTGGTACAAATTAGCAACATCTCTGTGGGCAATTAAAGGGTAACAGAGCACAGATCCAGGCACTGAAATGTGATCATCTGCACTGTTAATTGCTGGACTGGCCTCAGGCGTGGTTTGGCCCAGGCCAGCTGGCACCCTCCCAGGCAATCCCTGGCCAGGGCTCCAGAGTCAGCACTGGCCAGAAATTCCCAAAGGAGGGTTCCAATGCCTGATTTAGGTGTTTAGATCCAAGCCTATTTAGAAGAATAAGATAATTTAATGGCAGCAGCATGACCAGATTGTGCTGATTGGCCGGAGGGCAGGCTTTAGCATGGCTTAGCTCACTAATACAGGTATATGCACTGTACACTGGATTTCCAAGCAAAGCTGTGGTAGGTTAACAGCACACGTGCACACACACACACACACACACAAACACACAGATCATTGTCAGGTTTCTCCTGCTGTAACTTACTTTCCATACATGTTAACTTCATTTACACCTCCCATTCAGCTGTCCCTGGATTTAAACAAGTCCTAATGTTAGTGTGTGCTTTTCTGTTGTTCAGTTGATGACATCTAGGTCGAATCTTAACCGCAGATGTGTGTGTTTGGACGTAGGCAGCTTTCCAGTGTTGGTCATACTGTTTTTTTCTTTCAAAGAATTTGTTTGTCGTCTTGAGTAATTCTTGTCACAAGTCCTTGAAAGAAGTCCATTTGACATCAACTCCAAATAATGGTACTATTTTTCTACACACATTTAGGAATAAGGTATTATATACATCACTTTAAGAATTTTAGCCTGTAGATGAATATGGATACTAATATATGGATGTCTGAGGAAATTCACGTAACTGTTTAGAGTGACACGTGTTGGGGTGTGGTCTTATGTGAATTATTCTGCTTTATATTTCACCAGCATTTCATTGCTACATACCCATATAAAATGTGATGCTGAACTGCATGAAGGGGGTGGGTGTATTCTCTTACTGTACTGTTTGGAAAGCAGTGAAAAATTATTGTTGAACAAATAATATGAATGTTTAGTATTGTTTAATTTTATTCCTTCACGTGTTCTAAAGAATTTGCATTTCTTAATGAATCCAGGCCACAGCAGCTTAATATTTACCTCTTCTTTTTCCTCTTTCTTGTGGCCTAGATTCAAGAGAGTAATGAGTGAGGTCTAACTGTCCAGTGGAAGATCAGGAAATCAAGTATAGCAATTACTTATTTTGAGAAAGTTTATTACATCGATTCTATGCCATGTATAATAAGTTTGAACTGCTGCTTTTCATTTTTTACCTAGACTTAATAGATATGTAGTTTGTTTGCAGTCTGTCCGAGCCTTGTAAATGAATAATATTGCAAGTAGGCAAATTCATTTTACTGCAGAAAATGAAAAGAAAAATCTGTTATCACAGAATTTTCCTATTTATTGAAAAAGCAGAAAGCACCCTCTATATTTTTTCTTTTTCCATTTTGAGTGCGAACTCACCTCTGCAGATTAGTCAGTTGCTTATAAAACCGGCAGAGCATTGTCTGCAGTGACAAAAGAAACACTTTTCAGAAGAATGCTTTCAATTTTTGGCATCCATCTCACAGTTCTTTTAAAAGTTTATGGTTTGGTGCACTTCATTCTCAGAAGCGTACAGTACCACCTCCCTGTAGGAATAATCAGCATATTCACATGTATCACTTAGGAGGAAAAACAGAAGTTCCCTTAGGAAGCTGCCTCACTAATCCCCTCTGTCTCTGCATGGTGAGAGCACATAGCATGTTTTATAAATTCATGTCACTGGGGGGTGAGCAGATTTCCAGCACAGCCTTGGGTACCTCTGTCTGTGGGTGACTCTGGAAGGGATGCCTCATGTCACAAAGACGGTGGCCTTTCTTTTTCATTGTTTTTTACTACTACTCAGAGCAGAAATTTTTGCAATTGTACTTTTTCATTTAGAAGTTGTTTGCTGCCCTGGTCTCAGATGATGTACAGCAAACAGGGCAGAATGGCTGATCCGTGAGTTTACGTAGGCACAAAGAGCCCTACCTGTCCAACCAGGTTCTGGTCTGGACAAACAGGGCTCAGAGTGTCCTGGGCTGGGAAGCCCCGGGAAGGGGCTAACCCCTGGCAGCGTGTTCAGGCAGGCTGCTCACAGTCCTGGATGCCTGTCTGGACACAAAGGTTTAGCTGAATGTGAGGGACTTAGAGCCGTATCATCAAGTTTCATGCATGGCCATACGCCAGCATGCAGCTCTGGGCACAAATTTGCCAGCGTTCAAGAGTGTTGTGCTATCAGAGAGCAGCAGCACTGCTGCATCAGGCACTGGGACTAGTGTCTGTTGAGCTGTGAGGGATAACCTATGGAAAAAGTGCTGAGGTTCCTCTCATTTTTCCATTTTTAATGTGTGTAAAGAAAGCTCTACAGGGAGGTCTTGTAGTCTCAACGTGGGAAATGTTTTTCTAGTGGTTTTTAATATAAGGAAAATCACATCTTTCCTCATTTTTCTGGAAGACTTCTTGAATGATGAGAGAATTATAATGAAAGTTTTCTTTGATTTTAAATGATTAGGGTTGAACTTTTTTACTTAACCTCTGAGGAGTATGATTTAAATCACAATTTACTTCTGTTTACTTCTAAAGGTTTTTTAAGCTTGCATAAAAAGCATTCTTAATTGACCAGTTACCAGCTTTAATATTTCAAAGCAACAGTTTCATTTGTTCTTCGGTCATCTAAACAAGTGTTTCATGATTTTTTTTTAATCTAAGCTAATGAAGAAATTGCTTGAATGACAGAGGGGAAGAATAAACTTTTTTTTTTCTTTGCAGATTACCATTAATCAGAACTGAATAAGCAGTTAACTGAAAAAGCACTACATAATGCTAAGTGCTGTCAGTGGTAGTACAATGTTGTCATTTTGGAAAGTCTGACACAAAAAGCCATACCCATGTTAGCAAAATTGTCATCTATGTTAAAGAAATACAGAGACAGATAACAGAAAATCAGGATGGGACAGAAAAAGTACACATGTCCTCAAAAGTACTGAAAACAGGAGTAAAATAACCAGGGGAAAAAGTAATAAAGAAGAAACATGTATAAAAGGAGAGAAAAGTGGAAAATAATAACAAAAGTATCAAGCTCATTTAGGAAACTTTAAATGTGTGTTATGTCCATTCATATTCAGGAAAGCATTTAGTTACAGGTTAATACTGTACATATGATATCCTGTTAACTTAGAACAAAACCAGCCATAGCCTAGAGAGAGGTCTGTGAGAAGCACAGCACACACAGTGACACACAGAGCATAGCGCAAGGTAAGAGTAGTCACAAGTTCAATATTGCCATTAAGGAATATATTCTTCAGAAAATATAAGCATATAATCTGTCTTGGTGGCAAATACTTAATAAAAAAGTTTTTGTTGCTTGAACGACTGGTAAGAAAGTTCTAACTCCAATGATTAATGGCAGACTGCATGTTTAAATAGGAACTTTGCCAAAATTTGTTTCTCTGAAAATAATGAGTTATGTTAAATTAATTTTCACTTTTCTCTCATCATTCATTATTCTCATTATTTCTCTTGTATATCTTTCAAGATCTCCTGCTTGTAGAGAGTCCCACAGCAATATGATTACACGTTAACGAAATATTGTAAAAATTTAAGAGGATTTCCATTTTAGCAATAGTGTGTTGCAGTTTAACTGGGATGACTACTGAAATAAATAAGAAGAGAGAATTTTCTGTCATGGTGTGTCCAGTGACTAAAGGCTGCCCTACCATTTCTGCAACAGACCCCGTCGCAGCAGAGCAGCATTCTGGACAACGGGCAGGAGGAAGTGTCTGTGAGCAGCCAGTGGAACCCCTACCAGCTGGGGCGGCGGGACGTGCCACCAGACACCGTCACGAAGAAGGTAAGCAGCACGAGCAAAGCTGCTGGCATAGCTATGGTTGTCTTCTTTTCCCAGCGAATCCCTGGAAGGAGGAGAACAGGTTAATGAGGACAGGTTTGGGAAGCGCATATTTTTGTTTCAAAGTTTAAAGCAATAATCATTATGAATTAAGGATGGTGTTTTCATGCCTGCCACACTTTTTTGTATTTATTTATGCAGATGCTAGTAGTTACATCTATAGTGTGTGAAATGAGCACAGTGGGCTTGGCAGGTGTATTCCTGCATGTATCAGACAGCTGTCGGTTCCCTCTTGTCCTGAAAAGTCTTCATTCAAATGTTTCATTTCAAATACATTCTTCAATTCACGACAAAAAATAAATGTGTTGAGGTGGAGGCCAGCCCAGTGTCTGGACAGTCACAGACATTTTTGCAGAGACATCCTAGGCACACATCATTTGCTGATAAACTCACTAGAAAGGGGTCTAATTTCTAGTACCTTGTGGCAGTAGATATTAAATTCCGGTGCTTGAATCTGGCCTGTTTCTATGAAAACACTGGCTGCTCTCTCCCAGCCCCAACTTGGCTCTTTTCATTGATAGAGAAGCTGCCCTTTTTAGATGCTTTAATCATAAAGCTGGAGGATAGAGGATCTTGACAACTAAACTGTGTTTGCAATCAGCTTTAGAAGGTGGAGCTGCACATGTAAGCAGTGATAATTACATTGATTGTTATCTATATGGAGATCTGTCCTGCTCGTTCCTGAAGTAATGTCTTATGAGTGAATAAACCTGGTGTGAAAGTCGTAATGTGCACACTAATAACTTCTGTAGCGTGATTAACTGTCAGCACTGATGAGGCAAATATCTCCTTACTGGCTTCACATCTTTTTATCCAAGACAATTTCAGGAGCAGTAGCCCTTGCCTTCAGACAAAAGTAGCGACAAGAGATACACATGTACAAGAGAATTGCTTGAAGATGCGAGTACCTAGAGCAGAGACTCCTTCCCAGGCACAGGAGGGTGAGGAGGAGGGCACCCTGGCATTGTTTGATGGTGTTGGCTCTGACAGCCAAGTTATTTGAAGGGTTTCTTTTATCCTCTGATATTCAAGAAACTAGGATAAGAAATTTAAGAGGAGGCACTGCTTATCTCCACTGGCATATTGGGATAAAACCTGCGTTTATCCATTCACACAATCTAACACCATCTATGTCTTGCATTTGTGCATCATCAGTGTTACGATAATAAGAAACTTCCGATTCTGTTTCGTTCTGAATATTTCAGTATCTTGCTGCTCAGATGTGGTAAGTACAAACATTGCATAACTGTACTGAAATCTGCTTAACTCAGTGGAGCAATCCATTGTTACATCCATTGTCAGCTACTTTAATTATACTGTAAATATTGGACACTGAGCTGCAAATAATTAACTTTTGTGGTGGGTGTTAAATAAAGTAAAGAATACAAATGAAATTGGGGAAGCAGTCTGCATAATAGAGATTTTTTTCTGCAGAATAAATAATTCCCATTTCCAAGAAAGGCAGCTTATCCGCCTGCAGCAAGAGCCACAGTGTGAATACATAAGAAGTAGTGATATGATCTCTTCAAAGTCTATTAACAGGAGTGAGAAAATGAATTCTGAAAATTGTTTACCCACCATCCTCAGGAGGTGGTTTGCAATGTGCTGTTATGACAATGCTAATCTCTTCTCCGTTGAAAGTGACCTCAAGTGTCTTGGTTTCCCAGCATCTGGGGATTAAAATACAGCAATTATTTGAAGTCAGACTCAGAAAATCTTCTATAGAATTAAACTTCAACATAACAAACAATTAAATGATGTAAATATAAACTGTAGTATATCTTTTGTTTTTCTACTAACATAATAGTCCTAGTGTGAATGGACTCCTGCAGAGCAGAGTCACTACAGGTAGAGCTATTCTTGGGAAATCACTGGAAGAAGAGTTTGGACTTGTTTTTCCAAGGGGAAGAGCGTGTACTACAGACAGATGGACTGTGTACTCAGGCCAATGTAGTACATAGGACACAGTAATATATGTTCCTAAATTATCCACACATAGAGGGCTACAATACGTGTAGCGATGGCTATTTATGTATGTTAGGTAGGGTGGGAATACTACGCAGTAATCACTACATAATTATGTGGTGTGTGAGTGGTTGTTTCTGTCCTTTTTGCTGTTCAGAATACAGATAAAATGCTAATTTTATTTTAAGTATGATCATTTATATGATCATTCCGTAATTTATGGGCTATTTCTCTTACGGAAAAGTTGGATATTATTAAAATTGAATAATCCATTGATTTATTAAAAGACTACAGTATTTATGCTTCCTGGAAGATGACTTTTTCTGTCATGTCAACAAGTCAGCTACATGCCTGATTACATCAGTTGTATTCTGAGTTAGCTGTTCCTCCATAAAAAGGGAAGGGGTAGAAGTGTGGCAGGGCATCACCAAAAGGGAACCTGGAAATCACTCCTTATGAAAAAGAGAGATTGAAGAGTGAGAATGAAGATGGAAAATGAACAGACAACAGGCCGGCCAGCCTCGGTGCAGTGTAACGACCCTCTAAGATGATGAGCTACGCAGGTTTGGGGATGCGTAGGACTGTGTTAGTCAGCCTGTTCTGCTGCAGGATCGCAGCAGCCCACATGAAGGCTGAAGCCATGCAAACTCTTGGAGATCCCTGCGTGGGCTGTAATGGTCTCGGTGGACGTGGAAGGAGTATATGCTATATGGAACTGGAGCAAGGCAGCTGCCTCAAAACTGGGACGTACAAAAGTGTCTAAGTCACCATCTCTCTCCCTTTCTGACTTGGGAGTATTTCTGTTAGCCACAACTGAGAGACTGGAGGCTCTTTCTGTTTCATTTCCAGCATCTGCTGTTCAATCCGGAGGTCTTTTAACCTCATAAAGAAGATTTGAAGTTTTTCAGTGAAGAAGCACCATTTTTTTTGTATTTGAAATAGACATCTTCCTCGAGGCAGACAATGCACTTGCTGTGGACTGCTGTGGTGGATATGGGGCAAATAGCAGAATTTATGAGATTCTGCTTTTTTTGGATCCTCTTGTGATGAGTATCTGACACAACATGAAGTACAGAACTGTGCTGCACACAGTCACCTGCTCACCTTGCATCTCCGCAGTGCAGGGTGACACGGATTCAGCAATCCACTGCGGGCACAGCTTGTTGCTACTACGGAGTTAATGAATAGCTAAAAAGTCTGTCTTGAGCATTTTTCTTCCCTTCTGATCTTGGATCAGTTGAAGATCTCTCTGACCTGTAAAGTGGGGTGTTCGCAGTACAGACTGGCTTCACCAGGCTATTCTTGCCAGTTTGACAGTGTCTGTTAAGCACTTTCATGTACACAGGTGAGCTGTGTTTTAAGACTAGTTTGGGGATTGAAGATTTGGGCACAAGGAGCAAGAGATTTCTCATCATTACTCATTTTGAGACTATCCCTCTTATACTAAAATGAAGAACTGTCAGAAATATATCCTACCTAGTCCCTTTCTTCAAATGTAGTCAGCAAAAACATAAGACAGAGCAGATCAGTTTTGCTCGCAGTCACTGCTTGTCTTACTGGGATTCTGTGTTCAGTGACATGAATAGCTCCAACTGCATCTGTATTAATGATGTGTTGTGCAGACAAATCTTGGAAATCCATTAAGATGTATTTTTTCTACGGCAGCAAGCAATTAATTCTAATGTCCTGGCTGCTATAACTTCTGAGGCCAGGTGATTGGCCAATGGATAAGAAATGTTTTGATCTTTTGCTGTATTAAATTTAATCGTGTCTAAAATACAGTCTCACAATTGGTGACTCTTCCACCAGGATCATAAAGGTTCAGTAGTGCTGAGGATTAGACCTTCATGACGAGACGTGATTGTGTCATTGGCTGATGAAAACTTAATGTGAAATGTCGTTTAAGTAGGTCTGTTTTGTCAATAGAGACTTGTAGATATTGTGACACGCAGTCGTAATGCTCTTTCACATTCAGGCTGTTCAAATAATAGCACAGGTTGATGGGTGCACATAATCTGAAAACTCTGCAAACTGGTATGAGATTTCGTGGAGGTAATAATATTTGATCATACAATGGATCATGATTTTTCCTTGTTCCCTTACTGCTAAATTGCATGCGATTATTTATAAGCAACATCATCTGAATCCTGTAAATATGAAAAGTATAAAATTGTCTCAACTGAATTTATTTTGCAAAGATTTGCCTCAAATGTTTACATAATTCATGTGCCTAAACAGAGACTGTGTATTGAAGAGTAAGCAAGTATGCAACTTTACCATGTCAAGAACAGAATACAGAAAGCAAACCTCATCTGCAAACATGAAAGGCAATGGGGATGGAGGGGATAGAAGAATGACAGCAGTCATCCTTTTTTTTCCGAAAATATCAAAAGGCCAAGTCAATGTAAATGCAGTAATTCACTTATATTTACAAAATATTAGAGCTTCAAATCAGTAGATATTATCATAGAAATTTGGTAATTTGATTAGTTACATTTTGTAAAAGCCACATTTGTTCCTAGGACAAGGCATAGGATTTAATTGATTTTGCTTTCCATACACAGTGCACAATACTGGCCAATATCTGTATTTGGGTTATAAATCTTATTCCAAATGATCCTCAGAAAAAAAAACATTCCAGTATCTCCAGAGTGTGCTGTGATGAATAATCCACCCTACTTCAATTTATTAAATGTTTTCAGTTCACAAAACATTCGGAGCAGAAGCATGTATCATGACATGAGGAAAAAAATATTTTCTGTTTATAAAATGTACTGTATACAGCTAATTTCCCTTAAACCTCCTAGAGTCACTGAATGCAATGGGCATATCCTTGCTGCTTTTAATCACGGTTGTTTCCAACTGTGGTCAAAAGGCAAACCTCTGATATGATTTAAGAGGTTTGCTTTTACTTGACTCTGTAAGTTGTAATAATTGCTTCTTTTCAGCTTCCTGAATTTCTGGCCTAACGGGTTACGTTACCCACAGGCAGGTAGCCATATCCAGACTTTAATGGGATCACAAAGCCTACAGCATCGGAGCCGCGAGCAGCAGTATGAAGGAAACATGAACAAAGTCACCATTCAGCAGTTTCAGCCACCACTGCCTATTCAGATTCCCTCTTCGCAGAGCTCTCGAGCACCTCAGACAGGGCGATGTTTAATCCAAACCAAGGGTCAGAGAAGTACGGATGCATATCAGGAGCAGGTGAGAAAGTGTGTCTATAAAATAACACTTGGACAAAAACTTTCTGGTTTTTTCTGCCTTGTATACAGGGGGAAAAGGGAGCCTAGGGCAGTAACAGAGGGCAGCTGCCCAGACAGCATGGGGGAGCATGGCTGAGCTGGAGGCAGGCGAGCAGGTCTGTCCCCTTCCCCAGCACCAGGGACTGATACCATTTTTTTCTTGGATTGACCAAGCAACACAATTTAGCGTTGAAGTTCCTGAACAGAGCTGACATCACTGGGTCATACTAAATTAATGTGTAATTTCTGCCAGTTCCGCAGTAACCTAGCTCAGTGCTAACAGTGCAGCATATTTGGCAAGACTCTGACCTTCCCCAGTTTGTATCGGCTGCTCCAGTTTAGCCCAAGAAAGGCCAGCTGTAGCTCCAATACCCCCAGCCTAACAAAATGGGTGCTGATGAGTTTCTTCGTTAAGTGGTCCTATCCCCATTATATTTGGCCTTAATGATTAATGCAATAACTGTTTGAGGCACCTGACTTGCAGAGTAAGGTTCAGAATCATTAGTAAACCTTTCTCTTGTGTAAAGTGTTGGACGACCCACGCAAGTAGCTGCCTGTATTAACTCCCTGAGTGTAGCATTGAGATTCAGAAGCAATTGCTTGTGTGGCTCAAGGACATGCTCAGACTGGCTCAGTGAGTAGTCATTAAGCTACACTGAAGTCATTTTTATTTTATATTCAATTACCCAATGCCATTTAGAGTCATCCTGGCTAAAAGATAAGACTCAGCACTATTTCCTGAAGTAAGGCGCTTGTAAAAGTAGTTGGTGCTCAGTGCAGGCTGTCGGGGCTGTGGCCCTGATACTGACAGTGGTCTGGAGATCTCTGAGCTTCAGAGTACTTATTCCTTGGGTTTGTCCCAAGCGTAGCACCCAGGGATGCTGCACATGTGACACCTTCTGGAAAAATAAAAGTGCACAAGATAAAGCCTCACTGACAGATGTTTAAGTGAAAAAAATTTGGCCAATGTGAACTGCTCTTTCACAAGTCTAAAGGTTTTTTTTTTCTCCTTGAAAATAAAATTTTAAAATATATGCAAAAATACATGCAGCACTGTGAATATTGTGGTATCATTGCAGCATGCTAAAATCATGAAAATACTTGCAGTTTATAACAATATTCTACTGAACTGACTTTTACTGTATTGTGCAATGCAGCTTTTGAGCGGGTCAACTCATCTCATTAATGGTGAAATGGGATATATGAGAAGAAGACGCCATTGTTTAGGTAGGCTTTAATGTTGGCATTGACTTA
This sequence comes from Fulmarus glacialis, assembly GCF_000690835.1. Taxonomy (NCBI): domain Eukaryota; kingdom Metazoa; phylum Chordata; class Aves; order Procellariiformes; family Procellariidae; genus Fulmarus; species Fulmarus glacialis. Next base: position 13,140 of record NW_009224446.1, on the reverse strand, counting down.
TCTTACCATATCTTTTTAACCTAGTTTTGTGTGAGAATAGAGAAGAATCCTGGCCTTGGTTTTAGTATCAGTGGTGGAATAAGTGGACAAGGAAATCCATTCAAACCTTCTGATAAGGTAAGTTATAAATTTCTCTCTAAACGGTCCTTGTTTTAGTGTGCCATATAGTGGAGACATAGATAACACGAGTGAAATTTTTATGCACTTCTGTTGTGATAATTGAAAGAATTTTTCCCATACTTGCCTTTTTTTTGTTAGGGGAGTGTTGTTCGTTTTTTTTTTCCTGGTTGATGAAGACGAGAGAATCAAAACAGAAATCACGTGGGTGTCTGCCTTATATTCCATGTATAAGATAATTTTTGAGACTGTTTTCTGGACAATCATCTCTCTCACTTTTTTCTTTTAAGAGTCAATATAGGCCCTAATTAAACTTCCACTAAAGTCATTAGAGGGAATACTAAACTAGTAGTAGCATCACTAGGTAGCTGAAATGCCGGGGTTTATAGCAGCTGTATCAAATAAAATTGGCCTGGCCTGCAACTGGTCTGGAGATCAGCGGTGCCTTACAAACACCATGGCAAGCAGTCTTCTGTTCTGTAATGCTAATTAAAAATTACACAATTATGATACATGATGGTCAGTATTCGTTCTGGGAATTACTTAAGAGGTTGATAAATCTCTTTACAGTAAAAGGAAGCCTAGTAAAAATACAACATCTGGTGATTATCAGCTACACAGGGCTTTAGGATTAGGACATGGATTCTTAGACGTGTGAATTATCTGTTCTGTGCGGTAAAACTGACAGGAGCTTGTTGAAAAACAAGTACTATGGGTACCTCTCAGTTAAACGTATTCTTAACATTTATATTCTCTGATAATACTGCCTTCAGTTCTAAGAGGCAGTCATAACTTCCATAAATATTGAGGATGTTTGGCAAATGATGAAATTAAAACTATCTTTTAATCTCTTCTCAAAAATTTGAGATCTGCATGCAAATTAAAAAAATAATTTCCCCACCACTCTGAATTACAACAGAAAGCTAATTGCAAATGTAAAATACGCTGGGAAATATCAATCTAACACAATCTTAATTCCTTTCAATTTTCTCATTGATAGTCCCTGTTTTGAACTTCAAGAATAGTTCCATTTAATGTACATAACCATCTGGCATTTTAACAACTATTCCTTAAAGCATACTAATTTGTGGTGTCCTTCTTTGAGACTGCACACTGGAATTACACTTTATAACATTGTGGTCTTTTTTTCCACAGTTTAATGTATGATGTTAGAATTAAGCTATACTTCCACTGTCTAACACTTGCCTGAAATCATTAAAGAAGAGTCTATATTCCACTATGAATGTGTCTACACCAGTAGTACATGCCGTGCGATAACAGCTGTAGATAGACTTAATTTTACCAGTAACAGAAATGCAAAATTGTGTACTAAGGGAGTGTCAGAGCGGGGATTAGTAGTTCAAAGTGTTTTTATGTGTCGTTACTCTGAAACATTGCTCCCCTCACCGTTAAATCAGATTTATCATGTTTTAAATATCACAGAAGCGATGTCTCTCATCATACATGCCAGTCGTTGTGATGGTTTTAAGTCACGCATATGATACCATTCTGTCTATAAGATGGAATCAGTGGGGATGGCAGTGAGCGCTCTTCTGCATAGTGATATACCCCTGCCCTGAGGTGCTGAGGGTGCTGTGCTGAGAGGAAAGGACAGGACAAGCAGCAGGAAGCCCAGAAGCAATCAGTCATTTTGAATGGCTGACTTGCGTCACAAGTTAATGGCACATGGATGAAATACCAGCACCCCATCGCTCTGCTCCCAAGGAGCTCAGGTTTTTATAAGGTTAACAGAAATACTGGACAGTACATTGCTCCAGGTGGCTATAAAATCTCTCCAGGACGCACATGATTTGCATGATGGTACCAAGCAGGGAATTTCCCTGGTGTCTCTGGGAGCAATGTAAATGGCTAAAATTTAGCCTATGCTCAGTTTTAGAGTCTGCTTAAAGATATTTACCCTTGGCAGCAGGGTAAGCACAGCAGAGAAAGTGAGACTGAGGTTGCAGAAGTACAGGACTGCATGAGCTGTATGGGTAATATTTCAAACGTGTTCATCATCTAGGAACTCAATCTTTGACTTTGGGTTTTATTAACAGATTTTACTGAAATTCTGAAAACGAATCTAAAAATATCCTTTATTACTTAATAATTTTTCCCCTTTCAAAGTCATTCACTCCTCAGACACTGGGTTAAGTGACAGTCCTACAGACCATTATACTAAATATCTCAAGGGCTGAATATCAAGACTGCTTTTTAGAAATTTTTTTAAATTCTTTTTCCCTAGAGGAAGTAGAAAAATATTACTGTATAGATTATAGTATGCATTATTCTAATAAATTAATCCTTGCTCCATTTTAATTATCTTCCTGATAACCCTGTTACTCTTGCCCTATTCAAAAAGGACATTATTTTGTAATGTGGAATCTTAGTTTCGAATGACCCACAATCATATTTTCTCAGGCGATAACTTGCTGAAGGTCATGGAGAGCTGCTACAAACCTGTACTACTGTTTGATTACAAACAGATTAAAAAAAGAGTTTAGTATTAGACCATTGCCAGAGTATATAAAGCCCCCAGACACCAGTTAGGGAGACACCTGTATTTTGGGAACTAGTTCTTGGTGATAGCATCCTAACCTCTGTTACTTCTGACTTATAGGGTATCTTTGTTACTAGGGTTCAGCCTGACGGACCAGCATCCAGCCTGCTCCAGCCTGGCGATAAGATCCTCCAGGTATGGATGGATTTAACTGCTTTGTAACTGAACTAAGCCTTTGCATCTTAGAAGCACAATGATACTGTTTTCAGTACAAGTTGACTGCTGGTTTTATTACGGTACTTTAATATTGATTTAGAACAGAGTGTTACTCGCAGTGCTTTTGAAAGCTGATCTCAGAAGGAAGGAATAAAGCTGTTTGAAAACAAACCGGGGACGTGGAAAAGAGGCACTGGGGTGTGCTGTCTGGCAACTCCCCTGCCACTAGCGGGGAGCTGAATTAAACCCGGGGAGCACACTGAGAGCAGAGGGACCATAGCACAGCAAGGAGCCGGACTGCCCTTCATTTTGCCTGCCAGGTTCTGCTCCCCAGGGATACTGAATGAGGCACATGGATGCCAGCACCAGCCTTCTGGGAGGGAATGGCACTGCAGGAAAGGGTTAATGCTTACAACCTGTCACAGGAATGATCCAGGTGACACAATTTAAAGTCTAAAATAAAAATAATCCTTACATCATAGCCAGCTTTTCCACACTAACAGCGCAAGAAGGTGCAGGGAGAAAGGAGCTTTACAAGCAGTTTCACAAGCATAAGTATATGACAAAGCAAGACATGTTTATAATTTTCACCTTTGCAGCTGATGTGACACTGGTGTAAGGAGCTATATAGTCACATTTTTTGACGGAACTGTACCTGGCGATATTTTTGCCTCTGATTCGCTGCCTCAGCATTTTTGAATGCATTCGCATGAAGAACAGCCACTGCTGGATCCACTACTGGATCATGGAAGCATCTGCATAATTTACAGGGAAATCTCAGCTTTTTATTTTCTTTTTTGTTTCTGTAACAAATATTTTCTGTGTTCCAGTGAACTTTTTAAATGGGAAGACAGGCTATTCCTGAACATACCTTTCAAAATTTCCTCATTCACAGAAAATAACGGCTGTCCATGTAGAAAAGGTTGTTTCTTTTTTTTGTTAAGCCTGGAAAATGTGTTACCACTGGCAGCAAATAGTATTACTTTTGAAAAAAGGCAAAGAGTCATTATAGTTGTCTGAAAGGCTTGTAACAGTTTTTAAAGCCATTCACACTGATCAAGGGTAAGAGGTTAACTGTGTTCTAATCGGTTATATGAAGGAAGTCAGCAAACCAAGGATGTTTCAAACGTCTTCCGTAGCCTATCTCCTCCTGCCTCCCTCTCTGCTCCCCCTGCCCCTCCTACTCAGCACGGGCACTGCAGTTGTTACCAGCTCTGAAGTCTACAATAGGCAACTCATGTTTAATTGCTAGTATGTTCAAAAACCAGTGAAATAAAGAAAATAGTGAAGCTAAATGAAGTACAAAAGTTGCTAGAGATACTTAGAATAATCAAGGTGCTATATTGAAAGCTGAGCTTAGTAACAGAAACAAAAATAAGTAAAATATGTTAAAATGTAACATGAAAATAAGGTGAGAAGGCTGGCTGTGGGGGCAAGCAGTGGGCATGCGCTGTGGGAGTAGTCTTAACAGAGTCGTGCAGGGGCTGTATTGTTCTGTGCAGGGACAGGTCTGTTGTGTGTGCGTGCCTAGCCTGTACACTTTTGACCTGCATTTATTTTATAGAAATTGTAATGTCAAATGATTTCTCCTGATGGGCACAGGCCATCAGGAGCTGGGATTTCTCATGTTTCAGCATGTGTTCCTAAAATAGGAGCATTTACGAAGATTTATATAATCACATTTAAGGTACTGCTGCATTTTTTTTTAGGTAGCAAATTTCACTCCCCTGATTTATTGATCACTTACGTTGATGAAGTTTGTTTGACTTCGTACTCTCAGTCATTCTCGTAGGATTGTGGATCAGTCTCAGCAGGGTTTCTCATTTGTCTCTGTCAGTACATCATTTCAAATTCTCTGGCAAGAACATTTTCCTTTTATTTGCAATTACTTCTACCCATGCATAATACCTATTACCAGGTGTTGATTTATATTGCGTCAAGTAAAAGGGCAGTCATTAATCTCATGAAGGAATTAACAGAGAAAAAAACATAACTGTGATGAAGGATATTTTACTTCTCAAATATAAGCAATGCTAAAAGTATCCAGTTCCCTAGGCAGTAAGAACTTGAAATTATTAATACTCACTGGCATCACCTTACCTCCACCCCCATTTTCCACTATTACCATCACCTCTGTTTGCATTTATCTCATGAGACAATCCCCTGCCAGAGACTAGGGCTTTGTAATACCAGGAGGTTCCTCTTCACCCATAATCTCTCTTCTTTGGCATCTATAGCTATCTGTGCCACTTGTTGTCTCCCACACATGTGCTGGTTGTGACACCAGTTTCTGCTGGGACTCCGAGGGAGGAACCATCTTCCTGTGTTTCCTCAGTCTCAGCCCACTCTGTCCTCACGCAGTCTGCCCCGTGATCCTGCTTTTAGTATCAGCTAAATCTTCGTGCTACAGACTCTCCCTCCCGTCATGTCTGTCTGACACTTTTGCTGTAATTTCACAGCAGTGGTAGTCTATTAACCAAAGCATGAAGGCCTCACTAACCTATTTTTAAATGTTAGTTAAAAAATATATATATATATATTGTTAAAGTGCAGTGTGTTTATAGAATTGCTATAAGCTAGAGAGACCAGATTCTGCCACGGACAGCCCTGTAGACTGTCTCTCGATTACCTTCTCAGCCCCCAGCATTACTGGCTGGCACCTTTATGTATTATCATGGCAGGTAACCCCAGTGTCACCATTACTGGAGCAACTCGATGTCTGTGCACCTTTTGTGCTCCCATGCAGCGAATTCAGTTTACTCAAGATGATACACAGGAAGATATTATCAGACCAAGGCTCCAAGGGGAATTTTTTTAAACATTTACATGGAAGAATTTGCTTAGCAGGGTGTTTTCAGGAGAAGCAGCAATGTTTCTGTCACACATTTATGTGTCTCTCCAAGCAGTTTTGGTAAAAGAACTTTAGAAACTTTAAAAATTAAAAGGCTTGACATTCCCTGGGTGGACTTACCCAGCTCACAGAGAAACTGTCATTCTGAAACATGGTTTTGCCCGATGCCTATTTTTGACAGAAGAGTGTCTGTGTGTCTTCTGCAGTGAACAAATTCTGGTCCTTACAAGTCCAGAAGCCCACGGCCCCGCTGGGATCCTGGGGGGAGCAGAACGTTGTATCTTTCCTTTCTGTGACATAAGCTCTTAAGTAATTTATTTGATCAGTAAGAATGATGTTTCTGTTATAAAATTAGCAGCAGTTTTCATAGATGACTTTTAAGGAGGAACACAGTTGTATGACTGCTAAGGCTGTCAGCAAGGAGAGAGCAGCTCTATCAGCCGTGTTGTATAATTTTGCCACCATATGTTAAAGGCTGCCCTTCAATTCTAAGAAATCTTGTTTTGGTGGTTCCATAATTCAGCTAAAAACTCTTCTTTCTGTCTAATAATTAGAACTAAATAATAACTCAATGTGTACATATATATGCGGATTTCATAGCATACTTTGTGGGGAACATGAGACCACAGCAGGAGTAAAAGAAGTAGATTCCGATTATCATTTATTTATATGTTAAATAACAAATCCCTCTAGGTGTGGCCTGCTTAGGTATTTTTGGATGTGTATCTCCTACTGCCCTCTTCCACTGAGAAACTTTTCTTGTAGGAAAGAGGTTTCTCCGCTAGCTAGAGCTGAACCTGCACAACATTTTCCTGCGCCTCACTGCGCAGCTTGAAAATGAGAAGGGGAGTAGGCAGAGCTGGCCTGCTCTCAGGTTTGTTTGCAGGTTCTTTTATTATTATTTTTTTCTGAATGAGCAATACAGATCCCAGTGAGCTGTGTGGTGAATAAACTGAAAATTCTTCAGTCACTTTGAGTTACATCAGAGTCCGAGCTGACCTCAAATTGAATGCCCAATGGCTGCCTAATTTTGGCACATAAGTGAATGTCTTTGAAACTTTTCCTGCCTGAAATTTGTGTTTGTGTTTCTCAGAGCACATATATTATATTGTATTAAGCTGAATAAAAGTGAGCTACTTTCCACTATCGCTGGGATGCTGCCTGTTCTCTGTGCTCTGTGCCTGCCCGTTGCCATTCCTGCACTAGAGCTCGCAGCAACTGATACCTTTGAACAGAAACCTTCAAGTGCCAAGAAAGCACCACCACGCTCATGGGCTTCCCGCTCCTGTAGGGATGTGTGCGCAGCGCTGCTTTTAATTGTCATTCTGGGCTGGGCATCTTTTAATACCGCGAGAGGGCGTGGGGCGTCCTTTCAGCAAGCGCCTGGTCCTGCGGGAGGATCTTAACTTCTGCGAGGAGACGACCGGCAGTGGGCATGGGTGGGCTGGGGAGACGTGAGCACCCTGCGGGGCTCTGGCAGCCACTTCGTGCTGCTTGTCCAATACCTCAGCCGTGCTGGATGCTGGTACGGGGTGGCTCTTGCAGTCTGTCTGCCATATATAATATGGCGTAGTATATGGTTTTGTTGTGGCCAAGAAGATAGCAATGTATAATGGTCTGGATATGTGCAACAGATGTCTGGTAGTTCTTCTACGGGGCTGTAATTTCACAGCAGCGGTAGTTTATTAACCAAAGCATGAAGGCTTCACTAACCTATTTTTAAATGTTAGTTAAAATATATATATGTGTGTATTTTGTTAAAGTGCAGTGTGTTTATAGAATTGCTGTAAGCTAGAGAGACCAGATTCTGCCACGGACAGTCCTATAGCCCGTCTCTCAATTACCTTCTCGGCCCCAGCAGCCTCCATAACCACTGCTAGCGCCGGTCCCAGCTGTATGCCCGTGAGTTCCCAGACGGTCTCGCTGTGCCTTTAGCGATGGGCTCCACGGGTGAAGGACAGTGGAGGTTTCTGCCAGTGTCTTTGGGGAGGGAAGGGGGAGCTTTGAGCCAGCTGAGCTCTTACCCAGCTGTGTGCAAGACCTGCAGTAGGGCCACGGGAGTCTGAGGACCTACCTGGCCCCTAGGGAGTGGTCTTGAGGCTTCCAGGGATGGCTGAATGGCAGGTGTCTGCAGCGAGCGTTGTCTTTGTTCGGTAACTGATCACCTTCACGGGCTTTATTCTGTAGAACGGTGGATCTTCTGCTTTGGCTTATTGATCACACTCAGTAAACTGTTGGTAATTATGTTTAAAATTTAACTCTTTTAAATAGCGTTGTAACAGACTGTAAGAGATTTAATTAGCACTAAAGCAGAACAGTTTATTCAGTAAATTTTTCCCTATTTGTATACGCAGTATGTCTGGATCTGATCTGAGCCAGAGCCTCCTTTGTAGTCAGCAATGCATTCTGGCAGCATTAACTTTCTTTGGGCTTCACAGCATTTGAAACTCTTACATCCCAGCATTACTGTTTCTTCAGAAAATATGCGGAATATCATAGAGTCACAGAATAATTTCAGTTGGAAAGGACCTTCGAGATCATCTTGTCCAGTCCCTGGTCAAAGCAGGGGGGGTGGGGTATCTGTCCAACGGAGGGAGAGAGGAATGTGTTCTCTCAGTGGTACAGTCAAACTCCTGTTAGTGGGAAATCATTATATGATTATTATTTATTTTAGCCTTGTTTTTAATTTTTTTGCTCCCCCAAAATGAAGACACTAAATAGAATCTCATTTGATTTCTCCTTGTTTTTGTTTTACAGGCAAATGGACACAGTTTTGTACATATGGAACATGAGAAAGCTGTATTACTACTGAAGAGTTTCCAGAATACAGTAGACCTAGTTATTCAACGTGAGCTTACTGTCTAAATATTTTTTTATAAATAGTAAATATGTCTAGCCAGATCTAATGTTCAAACAGATTTATACATAGGAAACAAATTTTTTGCCAATTGCTGGACCAATGGCAAACAGTAGTGCCAAATGTATAATACTATATGTTAGTACCAATCATCTTGAAAAAAATATATTAACTATATAAATATATTGTTCCTGTGGCTATGTATTAGTTTTAATTGTCAGCCTCTGGCTGTGCATTGGTGCGTTTTTTTAATCAAGTTACTTCTTAAAGTCAATTTCATATGATTTCAAAACACAGAAGCACATACAAATTCTTTAGGAATTCTGCTGTCCATCAGAAACACTGCCTCAAAGTTGTATATGCCTTTATAAAGATAAAATATATTAACCTGTACTTCCCATGAAATATTTCTATCATGTCACATACAAAAATATAGAGAAAAAATATTTTCATAAACACCTCAAAGAAAGTATATATTAAATTAAATAATGTTCATTTATTTTCAATGCAAAGATATTATATGCCTTATGAAAATACCTGTACATATGCAGTGTGTATAGCTGGCTCCATATTAATTAGTAAAAACGTCACTATACAGGGTGAGATACTTAATAAATTATACTGTCAACTCTGGGACCTAGATATAAATAACCTACATGAAAATTGGTTAACTTCCTTTTGTTTGACACTTTTAGTTGATTCCATGTGAACACACTAAATGGACAAACAGTGAATTGTGACAGGTATGGTTCATAAATGGAAGAAGGTTGTGATGGGTGGCAGTAAAACTTCTTTTGTTGCTGCTAATTTTATTATTTAACTTTTTAATTTAAAATTATAGGCCCTTTACCTACATTCCCCATTCCCCCAGTCTTACATTGTTCCGTATTTTTACTCTGGTCCAGGCTGTGCTAGCCCCTGTGTGCTATTTGCTATCAGTGAGGCTTTAAGCTTTACACAATCCTTTATTTGAGCAATAGTCTCTTTAAAATGAATGGGAGCAGATTTAATCTAAGATACGATGCATCACAGGGGGAGCAGCGGAAGACACTGAGCGAGCCTGGGAAAAGCTTTCCCACTGAAGTACGCAGTTTGAAAACCCTGAAGGTAAAGGTCCTGGTGCTGTTCCCAACAGAGAATACTGAGAGC
>NW_009224446.1:0-3419 GCF_000690835.1 Fulmarus glacialis | reverse complement strand
ACGGCTGTTGTTTCAGCAGTTCAGGCGTCCGTCGTGTTTATAACTGACAGCAAGACGGAAAAATATTAGAAAACCTCCCACAAGATTTTTTCAGGGGATCTAGTTTCCATTGACCTGAATGACACCGATGGCAATGGACGGCAGGGAGAGCCAGAACCTGCTCCGGGAGGGCCGGGCTCACTGGCACCTTTTCCAGCTGGGTTAGCAACACCCTGAAAAACCCAGGTCAGAGGGGTGTAGCTATAGCACATGGGCACGGCCAGGAACGTTTTACTTTTCTGCTTGCAAGAGCTCTAGAAAGTCTTAAACCTTTCTTCTCTTCCCATCAAGCGCACGCTGACCAAGGTGATTATACTTCAAATTAAACTAAACTTCAAAAGATGATACTGCCATTATGTATAAAGCCCTGTCTGCTATATGGACCTAGTATTCCTCCCACAGAGGTATAAATACACTTTGTGGAGTTCTGCTCAGGCCTGTGTACAGTAAGTGGAAGGCCAGAGCTGCGAAAGGTGCTGTCAGCCTTCCTGTTAGCTGATGTGTCCCTGGCATCACTGAAACACAGCAGGACTCGGAGCTCCTGCACAGGCGGTTTGGTGTGCGAGGGGCTTACGCCAGGCTCAAGGCACACCGGACAAATTCATGGAAGAGAAGTCTGCTGAGGTTACTACACGCCTAGCAATCAGTTCGGGTGTTAGGAGAGGGTGGTGTTATGAAGACCACTTGTGCACATAGGAAAGGAAAGCTAAAGTACCCCATACATAAAAATTAAATTACAAATTAGTTAGTACAGTAGGAACTATCCCCAAATGTTATTATGAAGCACCTTTTTAATTGTTTGGATTTTTTTTTCCTTTTTTTTTTCTTTTTAACTGCATGGCAACTGTTGAGCAGTAGCGTGCGGGGCTGTGGCACTGGAGCCAGCGCGCTGGGTCAGTGCAGAGCTGCAGCCCTGGGCTCGGCTGCGCTAAGGGATTTCTTTAGCAATCATTTGGAAAGTGACACTTCTACATTTGCATATAAGTCCCCTATTCTCTGATTGCTTGCATCTCCCTTTTTCTTCTCAATCAACAGGAACGATTAAGCTTATTAGTATAAATATTAATGAAACATGAATTCCAAGCTGACTGAGCAAGTTCCCACATCACATGAATTTTACTTTATCCATGCAAGCATTCCTACTGGAAGAGCTTCTATACCACCGGAGTGGCAACACACCACCAGATGCCACAGTGAGCCATAGCTGATGCTAATCCTAAAATTTACAGTTTGAATAAATGATTTTATCAAATGATATTCAGAAGATAAATTTAAATAATTAATACTTTTCAGTAAATTAAAATCTTCATGATACCACAAGCTGAAAAAGCTTGCTGAATTCACATGATTTGGTTTTGGATTGTTATTTGCTCAATTTTTTCAGCTTTCAGTTTTCCATCACATGGATGTAATTTCATAATGTGCCATCAAACACACAGGCTCTGGCAGAGCCCATCTAAAACTATTCTAACATTCATGGCATTTCAGAGGCCAAAATTTCCATCCTTAAGTCCTCATTGCCCTTTAAAAAAAGAAGTAAGGGTTTATTCAATATGATATTCAGAAAATTGTAGCCACCTACATAGCTTTTAGTTTAATTATGTTGAATGGGAATTAGGTCCCTTAATAGGCATTTATGCACCTAAATTCCTCTGTGGAGCTGCCTTTGTCTTTTCATGCAGAAAATCACTCTTCTGAATGTGACCACACATGCACCCACAGGGCGATGCAGCGTATACCACCACGTCTGTTGTTACACACCCCGTAGGCATTTCATGACAGCCCAGCTCCCCAGCGCAGAAATCCTTCCTGTGACTCTGCTTCGGGCAGGAAAATGAAGTGAATGACTACGACAGCTTTGAATCATGCTGTAACGCTGTCTGATGTCATCGTACTGAACACGATGCACCCATCCGCCCCCCCCGCAAGCAGACAGACTCCCGAGACGTGTGGCAGCATTAAATACACATATTACGTACGTAGCACCAAAAATGTGGTAGGGAGTTGCAGATACAGGAAGGCTGACAAGGGCTTTGCCTTAGGACCTAGAACCAAGGTAACAACTTAGAGGTAAAAACTGGTAAACTGAAGAAAGCAACCGAGCTTTAGTGCTTGTTCATACCATCTTTTGTGCTTGGCTGTTTTTCTGCCATGCTGAGTTTATTAGATTTAAAGCACAGTGGCGTAATCAGTCAGGGCTGTGTGCAGAACTATATTTCAAGATTGCTGAGTGCTTTCATTAATGAGTTATAATGAATAGGAAATTACAATAAAATTAAGTTAGTGCAGTGGAATATCATGTTTAATTCCTTAACATAGCCAAAACTGCCACTGACCCTAGAAAGGAGTTTGGGGGGAAGTTTGAACTCCCAGCTGAAACATGCAGTAGCGAAGCTTTAACATCAACCCCCACTGCCCAAAAAATACCAAATATTTTCTTTTTGGCATTATTTTTATTCAAATTGGCTGAAATGTTGTTTAGCTAGCATTAGTATTGTAAGCAATTAAAATTACTTTAATGGGACTACTTAGGATTTTTACATTAGTTCTTCAAAATAACTTGCACCTTTTGTCTTTCCTGGCAGGTCTCCTGTAACCTCACAGACACAATCATGTACAACCCGGTTTGCAGGTCGGGTACCAGGCTATGTGCATGCTTTGCATATAATTATGATTTTTTTTTTTTTTTTTTTTTTCCTAAATATGATTATATGGCCAGTGCTGGAGGCAGGTGACAGTTCACCCTGAGGTGCATTCCACATTTGTGTGTGTGGATGAATTTTGATCCAGGCAAGCACCGGCTCAGAATGCAGATGGTTTCCTTTCTTTAGGCTGTTCGGCTCTCCCAAATACACCGTACGTTCTCCCACACTGACTATACAAGCACTCAAACTCAGTGTCTTTCTAAAGCTACTCATGGAAGTTTTCATACTGGCTGACACAGGCGTGTTAGCAGCAGTGGGGAAGCCCGGCGCGCGGCCGGCAGCTCTCCCCCGCCAGGTTTTCGCTGTAGTGCTGCAGTGCACGTCCCCGTGGCAGTAGGTCTGTTAGCTGGGAACACGCAGTTCGGCTTTTTTAGATTTTTCCATGCAATAAACACTTAACTAACGATCCTCAGGGAAGGGCTAGATTAAGAAAGGAAGCCTGCGATGTAATTCCCTTATCCTCATTTTGCAGCAAGTTTTAAGGAGCTCAGTGGTGGGTGCCAGACCTCCCATTCCTGTGCTACCCTCGTACCCTGAAACCGACTGCGGGGCCTCCTCCGCCGAGTACACGGTGTGCCAGAAACCCAGTGGCCAGGCTGGTAGGAACTCGTTTGCTTTTCTGCAGTCTTGTTACAAGGCAGCTCTTAAGGGGAAAAAAGGAAGAAGGGGGGGTGG
>NW_009224445.1:0-894 GCF_000690835.1 Fulmarus glacialis | reverse complement strand
GTAGAACCAGAAATGGGAAATAAACCAAGAAAATCAATGCCAGAATTAAAAGAACAGGAACAAGGTGGAAGCAAAAGGAAAACAAAATGATAAATATATAACAAAAAACCCCTTCTGAATATGATCAGATTTGATGAACTCTCAAATTATTACTATAAATAATAACTATTTAAGTAATACTGTTATATTGAGCGATATAAATATACATATTCGGTACTTACAGAAATATTCAAGAGTTTCTTTCCTTTAAACTAGAAAATTTATTATTTTCAGTCATTGAAAAAAAGAAAGGACTATTTCCTCAGTTATTGAGCTTGCAATCATCTCAATGGAGAAATCAGTTATGAATGTCTATCACAATTAGAGTGTCACCGTTAACAGTAATCATCAACTAAGCACGGTTGTAACTTGTTTCTAAAAGTACTAACCTACTGTCCAGAAAAGGTCATATAAAAAGTTATCTATCCTGATCAAGTAATGAGGTCATGTAAAATTATGTCCTGAAAGGGACGGAAATGATACAATATCACTCTGGTGACTAACCAAAAAGCAAACCCAAATACATATTTGGAAAAATCAATGATGTTAATAGTCCTCAGCAATTAAAAATGAGCTTACACTGAATGGATAACTTCATTCTCAGAGACTAATTTGGCCAGCTGTAATGTAGACGACCTTTGGTAATACTGCCACTAGGTTTATTTTCAAAAACTATAGGTAAGGGAAATGTATGAAGCTGAAGTGAGTGAGTACTGCAGTCCTGCAGGCCTGTAGTTCCCCAGATCCTCCTTCCGGCCCTTCTTGTAGATGGGCATCACATTTGCTAACTTCCAGTCAGCTGGGACCTCCCCGGCTAGCCAGGACGGCTGATAAAGGATGGAAAGTGGCTTGGTG
>NW_009224444.1:463-5136 GCF_000690835.1 Fulmarus glacialis | reverse complement strand
ACCGGCCCCAAAACTGAGCCCTGGGGAAATGAGTAGTTTTTAGTCACAGTTGCTCTGTGACTAAACTGGAACGCATGAGCCCTGTGACTAGCCAGCTGATAGTGAGGTGCACTGTTGAAACACAAAGAGCTAGGGGTTCACAAGTTGACACCACGCTGCCACTCTGCCTAAAGTAAGTCTGCTATTAGATCTATAGCGAGCAGCTTCAAGCTGTTGCTGCTTTCCCCTTCCCTGTTTAGTTTGACTGCACGAACACCCTGAACGATCAGATCCTGGAGAATGTAACGGTGCAGATGGAGCCAACAGAGGGGTATGAGGTCATTGGCTGCGTACCTGCCAAAACCCTGGTGTACAACCAGCCGGGTACCTGCTACACACTGGTGGCACTGTCTGGAGAGGATCCAACAGCAGGTAAACAGTTTGCCCTCTGTGTTTTCCTGACATCCCCCAAATTAACTGTACTGGTTGCTCGCCCCCACACATTCTACCTTGCATCCTAGCCAGATATTTATAGCCTGTGTGTGGGTGCAGCCCTGAGTGATGCTGAGCATGACTTCTCTTTGCTGTTTGGGGGCTGTCAGGCCTCCCTTCTCCCCTCCTGGTTCCCTTGTGCTGTAACAGGCTATGAGAGCTGGCAGATGAGCATTCAGCTCTCTGCTGAGTTCTTTTGTGCACCCTGGCATGTCCTTTAGCCTATCTATTCTTTGTGTTAGTGGGGAGGCTGGTACCTGTAAAGAGCTGTGAGTGCCCAATGCTGAACTGGACATCCTTTCATTTGTCACTGTCCAGAACATGAACCAGGCTTTACCTGTGCTTTGGTCTCCCTGGTTTGTGTTCTGGGACTGCTCACCTGTGTGTGTTGCTGCGTTCACCCAGCAGTGCCCATCTTCTCAGGGATGAGTCATCGCTTCCTCTCCCAGCCGAGCGGTATTAATCAGCTGCCGTGTTGCAGTGCAAGGTGGTTTCATTTCAGAGGTGCATGAACCGATCTCTAGATAAGGATCTTGCCTCTTCACAAGGTGCTGGTGGGACATGTTTAGTTAGTGTTCCCAACACAACTTGAGGTTCATCAGTAATAGCACTTATTATGAGAATTATGGCTTTGTACAACCATCGTGAGCCTGTCTTTATCACTGTTTGCTAGCCTGAATATTACAAATAAATACCTTGTCAGAGAGCCCTCTCTAGGTTACTGGCTAAGCCTGTGCTGCTGACAGTGAGGGGGAGACCCCAGCTGCCCCAAGTTTCCCAGCCCTGTTCTGCTGCAGAGGATTGCAGATCTCATGGTAATGTGAGCTTTGCCTTTGCCTTCCCTGCTTCCAGTGGCCTGTACCTTCAGCTGCATGATGAAGTTCACTGTCAAGGACTGTGATCCGAACACAGGAGAGACGGATGATGAGGGTTACGAGGATGAGTATGTGGTAAGGAGCTGGGCGTGTACCTGATCACGGAAACTGCAGTCATTTTGAGGGTTTTCGTGATCTGTACTCAGATCCCTGCAAGCAACTATGTGACCACTGACACTGATGTGGGCAGCATCGCGTGAAGAGCGGGTTCTTGCTGTCTCTCTGGTGTTTGTCCCAGGATGCAGATGTGGGTTTGGAGAGTTTGCTTTGTCTCATTTGGAGTATCCTCCTGTTGCTCTCCAGACAGACACCCGACTGTGCAAGATACTTACGTTTTGGGAGGCCATGGTGTGTCCTCCAGGCTTGGCCTGCTGTGCCCTACGGGCTCCAGCAGTTACACGCTCAGGTTTGTGAAGACAGAGGGCCGATGGACATGTTTTGTTCTCCATGAGTTGCTCTCCATGATGGCACAGTTAATTGCTTAGTGACTTGCCTGATACAGGCAGATTGCTGTCCTTTTTCTTGCCCTGGGGAAGGTGGGCCTTCTCCTTCCCTAGAACCGAGATTGTAAAAGCACCGATGCTGCAGAAGCACCTCTCTCCCAGGCTCTGCCATTTCCAGGACGGCTGTTGTACCATGAAGGAAGGAAGCTGAATTTGTGCTTGGTCAGAAACTGGGACTGGCTCACAGAGGGTCGTGTTTACCCTCCAGAGAGGAAGAGATGTTGTGACACAACCTCAGCTTGCCCTGTTAGCTCTAGAAGCTGTTTTCTATGCGTTGCCTGTCACTGCTGTGAATCTGATTAGAGGTACTGCTGTGCAGTGAGTCACTGAGGACACAGCATCCTCCCAGAAGGAGCGGGGAGGCTTTTTCCCAAAGGAACATGCAAGGCTAACCCCTCTCTCTGCTTCCCACCTGTCACCAGGGCATTTGAGTGATATTTAAACAAACTCTTCCATGTGTTTCAACTCGAATCAGGAGGAGATTCTTTCCTGCAGCGATGGCTGAAAGGAATGCAGGCTGGTGTCTAGCCAGCTCTGGCACTGACTGCTGCTCTTCGATACATGCTCTGGAGGGACAAGCCCACTTCTGCCTTGCACAGATGTAGTCACAGCAGCATTTCAGCTAACCCGGCACACAGCGTTAGGTGATAGCAAGTGTCTGACAGTGTCTCATGTACTCTACCAGCCTACAAAATGATGGGCCAGAAAGGCAAAATACAAGCTTATGTGCATTCTAGGGAAGCAAATGCTAGATCTGTGTGAGCACCAGCAGCTGTTTCTTAGCTTTTGTCCTCTGTTTTGGACATTTGCCCAGTGCTTTGGTCTCTGTCAGGCCAAGGGCTGTGCTTAGGATGGGAACCTGCTTTGTAAACCCTGGAAATGGCATGACCCGTGGCTTTCCCAGGCCAGGCAGTTGCTCAACCAAGTGGTGTTTGCTTGGGCAAACTAGAAGGGGCAGAGCTTGCTCTGACATATTCATGAGTGGAAGTTGAAGCTGTCTTCTACACTGACCTGGTCTCAGGGAATCCAGTCTAAAGCTCACTCTGGAGAGAGCAGAATTAGGAACACCCATGTCTCATTTGAATCTCTTCTACCACCAGCTTGAAGACCTGGAGGTAACAGTGGCTGATCACATCCAGAGAGTTCTGAAGCCAAACTTTGGAGCAGCCTGGGATGAAGTGGGTGATGAGTACGAAAAGGAAGAGACCTTTACTTTGTCTGCTATTAAAACCCTTGAAGGTAAGGGGTTGCCTGAGTCCAGCAGAGCTCTTAATGTTTCTCTCTCTCCAACAGGCAAAGTCCAGAGGTGCAGTTGGCTCACTTTAGATCTCTCACAGAAAGGCTAATGGGGCAAAACCCTTCACAAGTAATTTCACCGTAGCTGTTAAATGTGGAGCTACGGTTACTGTGATAACAAGTTAGTTCAGGTTTCAAAAAAAATCAAATGAGTGTTCTGGGCCAGGAGATCAGGAGACCAGACTGGATTGTGGGAGGCAAGAGAACATCTTGCTTTGTTCTCATACTCTACCCTCCCAGGCAGACCATAGTTCAGCTGTGAGCTCCCACTTTCCTTCTGTGAAAGGAGGAGATGCTCTGACCTTAGGACTCAAGACCAATAAAAAAAGATGCATTAAGCAGAAGATGTGAGGTTGGTGGGCAGGCTTGTGGTGTAAGCCCTCTTCTCTTTTGTCATGTATTAAAGACTCCTTTTGTTGTTCCTGAGAACCCTGTAAAAACTCGGTCCTAGAAGGGTGTCCTTGTCCTATAGCCATCTCTGTGCTTCCTTGCACAGTGCCTTAGGCTTGAAGTACCTTCCCTGTAGACCTGCAAGGTGTCTTCTTCCCTCTGCATCTGTCCCCAGAGAAACAAGTCAGGGTTGCACAGTAAGCGTGCAGCCAGCTGCACTCTCCTACTTCCGTTGTCTGACTCATTCACCCTCCTGTTTCTGTTGCACCTTTGCTGCATCAGTTAACAGAACTGCAGTGTGGCGGTGGGGTTTTTGTGTGTTGCCTTTGCCTCCCTGGTGGCCTCTAAAATCACAATACTGGCACAATATGTGTCCCTCAGGACAAGGAACATGGATCCTAACATGCAGGGAGGGCTTGAGTCACCCTTAGATGCTCTTTGTGTGTCCTTGTCAAGACACCCATGACACGGAGCCTGTTTTATTTATTTTTTCTTAACAGAGGCAGTTACTAATATCGTGAAGTTCCTGGGGATGCAGCCCTGTGAGCGATCAGATAAAGTGCCAGATAACAAGAACTCTCACACACTGTACCTGGCAGGTGAGCTGTGGGGTGAGGTCTCTGCTCAAGTAGCAGCTCTTTGGGAGGTTGCATAGAGCTGCCTGTTGAAAATCAGGGTGGGAGTTTCTGATGGAGCCCACTGTGCTCCGGGTAGGATTTGAGGTGTAGAGCAGCTGGTGTTGGGATCAGGGAGGGTGCTGTGGTAGGGGAGTGCTGGGATCAGCCCCAGGCTCAGCTGGGTGGAATTGCTGTCTTCATGATCTGTGGTGTCCTGGTTTGGAGTGAGCCTGTGGGGGAAAGTACAGCACCCTTGCCCAGCAAAATGGATGTATACTGGAGCTCTTAGACGAGTGACTGGTAGTCACTGAAGGAGTGCCTGGATCTCTTCACGGCTGGAGGTTATTTTACACTTTGCTTTCATGAGTTTTACAGTAGCAAGAGTCATTATAATGAATGAGAAATGTGCTGCTCAAGGGTCTCCTCTGGCCCGGTGCTGGGGATTTGCCAGACTATGTATAGGAAACCTGCCCTGGGCAAGCAGTAGTGTTCATTTTTAGGCTTGCAGGAGAGGGTGGCCT
>NW_009224444.1:0-432 GCF_000690835.1 Fulmarus glacialis | reverse complement strand
CACCTCACCCACTCCTCCCTGCCACTGTCCTTCCCAGGTGTGTTCCGGGGTGGCCATGACCTCCTGGTACGGTCTCGTCTCGTCCTGACCGACACCGTGACAATGCAGGTCACTGCCCGCAGCGGAGAGGAGCTCCCCGTGGATGTGATCATGGCCTCCGTTGGATAAACTGCCTTTTCCGGGGCTGTCCCGACACCAAGCCCCCGTGGGCAATGCTTCTTTCTCTGGTAGCAGAATAGGGATCACATTCACTACAGCAGCTTTTGTGTTCTCTGCAGTACAGCTGTATCTGGGGCTCTGTCTATAAAAGAACGATGTTTTTAAGGCCTGATTTTACGAAGCGCTTTGTCCCTGTGGTGGAGGGTTTCGTAGCGGGTGGCCAGTTTCTGTCGCGGTGGCAGCGCGCGGAGGCGAGGCGACACCAGACCGTGA
>NW_009224443.1:0-23997 GCF_000690835.1 Fulmarus glacialis | reverse complement strand
GGGGCGAGGCTGGGGGGGGGAAGCACCAAACAAAAATCCTCCATTCCCTATCCCCTCCCAAACAAATATCTCTTCCAATTCTTGGTCTGGGAACCAAAATCCTATAACAATGGCAGCTCTCTACTGAACTTGTTGAAATTGTACCACTTGACAGAATACGGTCCTGATGGCTGGCACGGAAAGTAGAAGGATTCTACGTCCAAGAGCCTACGTGGGAGGGCTCAAATAATTCCCTTTGGTTATTTCCCATGACTTCAGAATTCAAGGTAACTAGGTGAGAAGAAGGAAGAGCTTCCTGAGAGTAAATGAGCAATGAATCAAACAACAAAAAAAAACTGACTTAAAGTGGGAAAATTAATTTCTAAGTTCCAGCTTGCCCACTCTGGTCTGTCTTTTAAACTAAGCATTGTCTATTACCCAAGTAAGGTCAACGCAGCTATTACTTCAGCCCAGACACCCTTTTTCACTCTGTTTTTACAGTGCCTGGGTTTATTTTTCTTCCCTTTATTTGGCTTTGTGCCATTTCATTGGCTAACATTCACCTTGGCTGGATATAGTGAGGAAGGGATGTTCATCGCTCCATCTGTGGTGTGCCCAGCGAAGCCCACTCTTCCCAAACGGCTCATGCCATTGATTCTGTCTGTCACTATGTCGACTCACTGCTTTTTGGGGAGCCAAGGACCTCAGAAGCAAGCCCCTTTTTAAGCTGTCTTTATTGTTCTGAGCTAGGCTAAAGAAAAGATTTCCCTCCTTTGCAAAGAAAAAGCAATAAAATAAAGGGGGGCTGCACAGCGCGAAGCAGCCAGGAGAAGAGCACAAGTGGAGCCCCCACACGCGTGCGGGCACCGCGTACTCTCCCACCAGGGATCTGGCAATCTTGCATGCATGAATTGCCTTGCAACGGCCACTCGGCTGTCATTCTGTCAGGCCCATTTACAAATCGCATAACAGATTTAATTTTGAAATCTCTCTCCCCCCCCCCTCCTTATTTTTGCTGAAATGGTTTTACAATGAAAGTATTTGAAAAGGAATAATTATCTATATGAGCAACAGCAACACAATGCCTGCAGCCTGCAGCGTGGGGGTCGGGCACGATCAGAAGAAATGAGTCTTAAGTCCGAAATCTGCTTTTATACATGTCTACATATTTACAAGAAGCTAGATATTTGTAAATACCTATAAAATATCTGATGGATATGTATATGACATGATTTAAATTGTGTGTGTATACATCAGACATGTGAAGCCTGGTTTCAGCTTCTGTTTTTCTTGTGCTAAACGCCACATTTTAAAATAAGACTCCAACCATATGATTGTGTGCATTTTATATCTGAGGTGATATTCTCCAAGAAATTGGTTACCAAAGCCTTCGAAAAGCTTTCCAGAGCATTCCAGCCCAATTTATATTTTAAAAAGGGCGACCAGCTCACTCTCTGAAAGTGCGGGAGAGCCCGTTTTATGCAATAGTGGACATGAAGCTGAAGCTTTCTCTATAGTCTCTGTCCATTTCTCTCAGTGAATTGAATCCAGTCAAAGGTCAAACTGGCCAGAGGCACTTTTATTGTCATGGTAACCATGACTTAATCAAACAATCCTGAGATTCCAGGTTTGTGGGAACAGGCAAAGATCTGAAGAGACTGGAATTAATCAATCAAAGGGGGCAGGGAAGAAAATCCTAAGATATATGACTTATCCTTCCAAATCTATTACTCTGTCCTTAAACACACAAGAATTATGCCTTGGACAAAGCCTCTTTTCAGACCAAATACCTCTGATTTTTGTTTTCTTGTCCTTTGCATCAAATTTCCTAACATACCTCTGTCCTACAGCAATCAAACCTCAGCCCAGATTTAACCAACAAGAGAGAAGAGGGGAAACAACAATTTAGGAAAGATGAAGATTATTTTGTAAAAAGCTACTTGAAGGAAAAAAAAAAAAAAGAGGAAAAGGAAAACCAAGGAAAAATGCAATCAACCACCTTTGATTTGAAAACCTATTTAAGCCTGTTAGTAGTGATCTGATGCGGCTCTACAGGCAGTAAATGCATTTTTAAGGTTGCTCTGCTTTCTGGCCAACCGCTGCACCTTCTTGGGATCCCCAGGCTGCGTGGCTTGCTCTTGTCTCGAGCGCTGGAGTCATTCGGCAGTGCCGAGTTTGTACAGCCTCTGCTCTCTGCTGAGAGCCCGGCTGCTTAAAGACTGTTTTGAGGCAGCTGGTGAGCACTGGGGGTTGGTTAACCTGGAACTCAGCTAGGGCTAAGGCTACTGTTTTATAAGGGTATTTTGTGCATCTTTGTTTTCATTTCAGAAGCAATTTGCAGATGTCTTACCTCCTGTATTTTGCTTGTGAGTCTAATGGCTGCGTTTCTCAGTTGGAGGAAGAGGTAGACCTGTAGGCTCCGGTCCACCATCATACTAATGGGGGGAATGTCTTGTGTTTTGGGGGGACCTGACGGCAAGCTATGTCCACGTACCATTAAACACCCAAAATAATTCTTGCTTTGGCTTCTAATAAAGTTAATCTCTTGCTTTGGCTTCCTCTGCCCAGAGAAGTGATAAATAAAATAGTAAAATCATGGGGGTATGACAGCAGTAGGAGGGCTTTGCTAAAGTGTTCGTGGCAGTAGGTTTGACTTGTTATACCTGGTTAAGTGGAGGTATCACATGTTGTTTTCCAATTTTAGAGAAGAATTAGTTACAAACCTGAAATATATTTGCTCTTGGAGGCTTTGCTGAAATGGGGTCTCTGGCAGATGGGATTGGTTGCATAGTGTGCACGCTCAGTTACACACTCTGTGAAACACAGTCACGGAAACATTGAAAAGCTGTTGGCTGCTATGCCATACTGGAAGCCTGGTTTTGTAATGGTATATAGAGGTGTTCACCTTTCTGCCCTGCTCTCAAATGCAAGGCAGGCTGAGAAGCAGCCGCCTATTGTCCGGTGACTACTCTGTCCCAGGAGATTGCTGCTGAAATTTTGCTATATTCATGTTATATAAGGAATGCAGGTAATTACTTGCAAACCCCAAACCTAAGTATTTTAATGGCAATCAGGGCATGAAAAGAACTGATTGCTTCTTGTTCTTAATGTAGAGGTATCCTTACAACAAAATGTACCCTCTCAATGCTATTGTGGGTGATCTCAGCAAATAGACTCTAATGGGTGAATTGTCCCAGAAAACAAGCTCCTCTATCACTGCCAGATGAGCGGTGGGTCACCTGTAGAGATAGTTGTTGGTAGTTAAAATATGCAGAAAAAAATTGTAGAATAAAGCATAGCAGACGGACAGAACTCCATGGAGTGCCAGGATACTGGCAGGACAGAAGGGAAATTACTCAAGCCTGAGCGTCAGACAGGGAAAGGGGAAATTAGTCGTTGAGGAGGTCTGGAAGGAAGGAACACTGACCTGTGTCCAAGGAAGATGTGATCTTCAGGTGTAAGAAGAGAAAGGTCCCCTTTTGGCTTGGCTGTAAGGGGGCCACTGGTAGCCCTGAGAGTGCTTGTGGAAAGGAGACGTTTGAAGCCACATGGGAGGAATGGAAAAGGGACTCAACATTGAAGAACAGCAAAGTTTAGCGAACAACAGGAAAGAGGAGGCAGAAGGCTGATCACGTCAAGAGAGAGCCTTTTCCAAGATCTGTACCTATAGGAGCAAAGGAAATAGAAAATAACAGTGGAGATAAAATGAGAGAAAAGAACAGGGAGATAAAAAACGGGAGTTAGGGGATTGGATGAGCAACTACATGAACAGAGAGAAAGTTATACTTCTGACACGCGGGTAAGGCTTATTTAATGGCAGAACAAGAAAAAAAGTTTGAGAGGAAGAAAGGCTGTACAGGGCCTGCTCTGAGGATGAACAGGGACTGTAGTTAGACATATTGGTATCAACAAAATTGAGGAGAGTTTTTTGATAGGGAAAGGCTTTTCTTCATTTCTTGTCCACCGTCTCAAATAATCTTTAAAGACCAGGGCAAAGAGCAGCACTGATAGAGATGAATTGCCGCCTCCTGCAGAAGTGCTGAGCACCCTTCCTATCAAAACTACTAGGAGCAGCAGGCACTCAGCACCACTGTGAAAAAAGCCTTAAATCCTCTTTGCTCCTAATCTGTTGATCTTCTCAGGACAAGACTGAGGAAATTGGTGAGACAAGGGACCATGGGCAGGTTATACACAGAGCCAGCACCGCACATGACCTGCGTTGAAATGAAATGCAAGTCTGGGAGGTAAAAGCCCCTGTAAAACTCCTTCCCCTTTGCAAAAATACACTCCAAGTTAGCTTTAACACTTAAGTACCACGGTTCCTGAATGCTACCTTTAAAGGTTAAAGTATTTAAACTGTAGGAAGAGCCAGGGGCAAAAAGAGGCCCATTTCAATTTGATATGTTGAGGTCCTGAAGAAAGCCAGGCTGGGGGGTCTCTCAGCTCTTTGTGCTTTCCTTCCCTCCTGAACCTGAGATGGCTCTGAGGCCCAGGCTGGGCTGTGTTTCACTATCCTTTCTTTCTCTCCCTGTGTCGTAGTAAATTAGCCATTTCCAAAAGGGCTCAAGCAGGGGGGGAAATTCTCCATCCCTGACGTGCGTGGAGGGGCAGCACAGGGCTGCTTTGCAGGAAGGAACTGAAAGCAGATCAGGAAAGACTGGTGCGTGAAGGGAAGAGCTGCACTGCTCCCAGGGGTTCAAAGCTTTGTGGAGACAAGCAACATCCCTCTGCCACCACGAGCACTGCCAGGGGTGGATGGGACTGGCCCCAGGCAGCGTCACTGTCTCAGGGGGAGCTCACCTGCCTTTCGTGGTAGGTCACAGGACACCTGCCTTCCCTGGAGGGATGAGGATCTGTCCCAGCACAGCGTGATGGACAGCAGTTTTTTCCCATTTCCCAACCTCTGTCTTGTCCCTGTTCTTTGAGGCAGGCACAGGCCTGACTCTTACTGTTTTACACAGCATCTAGCCCCATTCCCGGTCAGTCTGTTAGGTGTTACTGCAATACAAATAGCAGGACTATCCTGGTGTACGATGAATGTTTAGCTTGCAGAGATATGAGAACACCCTGCGGACTTTACCCCACACTGTAATCGAAAGAGTACTCCTCAGTTTACTCTAGCTTAAGCCTTTCTGCAAGCTGCTGCCTTTTACTGTATTATCTGGTATGATAGTGATGATATTAATAGCAGGAACCTTCCTTGCAAAGAACCAATTGCAGCTATAGCGCGGCTCCCATTGCGCTCCTTGCCGGCACTGCTATCTCTCTGCACAAGAAAACACTTCCAGGTTTACTCCAGTGGTTACAATTAATGGGGATGTCCATCCATTTATCCTGCATCAGCATAAACAGTCCTATCTGTAGGTGGTGCCTGCTGTCAGCTCCCACCCTTTAAAATGATGCTGGAACTTCCTTGTACTCAGAGATGTGAGTGAAGGTCTCCAACACTTTCTAGGCAAGAGCAAGGCTGAAGGTGACTACTGGGGAACAGAAGTGTAAAATCTTCTTTCTGGGAGCTCTGCCACAGAGAGGTCTTCTACCATTGTGCTTTCATCTTTTAAAGAGATCTCTTTAAAAACCTGTACAAATATATGGAGGGATTTGCAAGTAATCATTTAAGGGATCAGGAAAGCCCAACTACTTGATAAAGTTCTTTTACCTTTAGTAAAAGAATGTCAATACTGCAAAGCTGCCATGTGCTCTCACTGGGTTGATCTTACAAAGAGATGTCTTAGAATAGCTGCTTTTCAGGAACGAAGAATAGCTCTGTCTGACCAGGAAAGCTTTCTGAGGGTCTCTTCCAAGGCTTGCTTTTTTCACGGGAGCAGATAAAGCTCTGAGAGCCACTTCTCTGTTACCACGATAGACCTCACTCCTACTGTTACAGCTGTGCACAGCTACATGGGCAGGCATCAGTCCTTTATAGGGTAGGTGAGTATCTCTGGTGGTGAGAAGTCTAATAATGCTGACTATTAAGTGCTTAATAACGTAATTTCTGGAATAAATTTTTTTGGGGGAAATGTTACCTGCACCAAGCAAAGCCTGTAAACTGCATGTATTACTTAAGAAACTTATTGCCCAAGTACTTGGAAGAGACCACTCAGAGTCCTACCAGATGAATTTAATCATATTCTCCATCAGATATTCAGTATCTCTTTTCTGTCCTCTGGGCAGCCTGGGGTTGTGGCTTTGCCAGGGAACTCTGAATTCCACAAGTTTCTGCTTCCACGTTATTAAGCTCCAACGTGACGTTTCTCAATAGCATCATTTGGAACAAGATCATACCGAGATACACTCATTTATTTGTCAGTCTCCATCTGATTTATAAAATAGTTCTAAATCATCACAAATTCTGATAAATAGCATTGAACTACTTCTCCAAACAGATCCTACAAAAGTCTATTATAGACTTTTCATCAGATGTATTAAGGCATAGAAGCAACATGCGAACATGATTGGAAAACTTTGGCACGGAGGCATTTTTTTCCCAAATAATGATGTGCAAAATCTTTTGTTAGGAATCTTGAACTCCCTGAGGAAGGACTAAGTGGATATGTCCAAGATGTCTTTATAGCTGATATAAAGACAAAGCTCTAAAAGTTAGTTCCTTTTATACCTAAATATAGATCAATTCCTCCTCTTAAAAAAAAAAAAAAAAAGTAACATCCATTAAAATTTGCTTAGAGAATAAAAATAATTCTGGCTTCCTGTATTCTTATTACGAAAAAAACCCTTCCAAGCTCCTGAAAAGAGAATTATACTGCTAAACGAAGCCTGAAGTCTTATTCTGACCTCACTTTACAACAGCATGTGAATATGAAGTACAGTAGAAATTGATGAATTTACACCCCTTAGTGTCCACTTGCAGAGTATGCAAGCATTGAATCAGAGCCCCAGCGGTGCGAGACGCGCAGGCAGGAAGCTGCATCAAGCTGCTTTTGAGGAAATCACACTTTTCAGATAAATATCTGTCAGCTGCAAACATTTTTCTCTCCAGGATGTGTGTGCTCTTCGAATGTTTAGAATAAAAATGTGGTGCTAGGAATTGGGAATATGGTTTTCACATATTTGATTACTTCAGCATTAAAGCAGCGTGATAATATTAGTGGTAGCCTTTAACATGAACTTTGTTCTGTAACTTCCAGGCTTCAAAAACTAATGAGGAGTAAAATTGGGGGAAAAAAAGTCTTCCGACAAGCTGGTCTTCAGCACCTTTTTAATGGATAACAGATTTGCCGTCATCACATATCACTTGGAATATATTATGACAAGACACACAGGCTAATATAATGCATTGTCTACAAAAGGCTGGTAACGGGTGTGTATTAGTGAATTTCTCCTACACTCGATAGAGGATGACTCTGTTCCAGTTACAGAAGCTTTTGAATAGTTTTCCCTGAAGAACCTAAACCCAGAGTCTCTCAGTGCTGATACCCAATGTAATCAGACAGCATCAGATACTTTGTTATAGAAGTTGCAAAATGGCCTCTTTGCTTCTGTGAAAATTGGAAAGCAATGCATGAAGAGAGTTTCTGACTTTCAGCACTTACGAACAAGTTTTCAGGAAAGCACAGGACCCAGGCAGGCGGTAAGGAATGTCAGGTTTTCGCTGTACAGAGTTCTGTTCCCAAAGGTACAGTGAGTTTGATGCACCCTGAGTCTGGTTCATTTTCATTTTCAGTATTCAGATGTGAATCCTGGATGGGTGTTTCTCAACTCTTTCAACTGACTGACTGCCTGGACGCTTGCTGCTTTCATAGGTTTGGCTACCAGCGAGCACTTTAGAGAGTGCAAAAGCATCAAACGTTCCTTCCCATACAGGGAAAGCAGAGTGATGAGAGAGATGTAAACCTAAAACTTAAAACGAAATACCTTGTCTTATTAAAAGACTAGTACATGCAAAACATTTTTTTATTAAAAAAAAAAGTTTGATCAACAGAGCAGTATTAGCTGATATTTGCATGCTTCCCTGCAGCAGGCACAACTACTTCTCTAATCAGCTACTGTCAAGACTCCCTCTTCTGCTCTGTTTCTTCCTTAGCTGTAAATGGCAGATCTAGAAATATATCCCACTTCTTTGTCCTGGTTTTGCCTTTTCAGTCAAGAAAGTGTAGTGCACACTTAAAACATTTTCAAAAGTGCTCTTCCAACTTCTCCAGGCAGGTCGATGGATAGTTGAAACTGAAATGACCCAGGAGTACTGAGTCATCTGCTGACTTTCCCCCCGCCTCTTTGCTTCTACAGGCAATGATTTGTTTTCCTCCTTTCCTCTTGATTAGCTCTATAATACACTCAGATTGTAAAGTGAACTCAATTTTGTGTCTCTTATATTATCTGTAGTGTCTCATTAGCCTTGGTACCATTATAACCCCTCTCTGAATCATCATTTGTGTATGGATGTTTGACATATCAGCTGATTGTCCCTTTTTCTCTTTCCTTTCCCATCTCTTCTGAAAAGCAATGAAGCTATTTCTGTTGATACTTAAATATCGCAATTTCTCCCACTATCACTAATAGCATAATGGCATTATGGAGAACGTTCCTGCAGTACATTTTTGTGTGACGTAATGCAAACAAGGTGGAACTCAACGAAAACATCATTAAAAGCTACCCTCTTAAAATTCATTCAAATAAGAACAAGCAAGGAGTTTGGACCAAGCAAATGTTGTTTTTCAGAGACTAAGCATTGAACGAAATATTCCCAGAACAGCTTCAGTCAGGGCAGATTTGAGATGGGAGAAGGTACCATAATGTTTATATTCATGTGACCATAAAGTAGGCTCTAGTGCACAGAAAATAGGTGCCTACATGCCACTGCAGACCACTGTGTCACAAAACTGGTCCTGTTTTCACCATTCTCATAGGGTGTGGTGAGAATAATTTCCCTAGGACTTATAAACAGTTCTCCAGATATATGCTAAAATGGGATCTAGTGTCTCCTGCTTCTGTGTATTGGACAGTCAAAGTAATGTTAAGCTCCCTTGGGCTTTCTCTGCTCTGTGTGAGGTAGCATGAGATTTTTGCATGCATATTGCTTTATTTTTGTTTTCTTGACACCCATAGTCGCAACCTTTTTTCTTCTTCTGGAGACCTTTATACAGGGAGCTGCCACTTTGTAAAAATAAAATAATTAGAAACATTGTTACCTTTTTTTTTTAACCCAGGATAACAAATTCTGGCAGGTTTTTAGTACTTGGTATCCCACATTTTTCTAGTATTTTTCCTTGTTCAGTCTCCCTGTTGTCTCATTCCATGTGGTCTCACTTGAGTATTGCTTTAACTATCATAAGTTCTTTTGTTTTTCTATTTATCTTATCTTCACAGCCACATTTATTTTTCCTATTTAAAGCCAGGCAAAAATTTCTTAGTGTTACATTGCTGATGTAATGGTGCCCAGAAAGCCAGAAAACACTTCTCAAGAAGCATGGCTTATATGTGCAAGTGAAGTTGCGAGCACACACATCAGGCACTTCGCTGGATTGGGGCTTTTCCTTGATGCAGTTTTGCAATGTGTTTGAGCAATTATTTTGCTGCAGCAATGGCATGCTGAGCTGTCAGGCTTTCCTCATTCTGTGGTCTCCTGAAAAGGCATAGGATTAGGAACCATCTTAGAAAACTACAGTTCTTTGCTCTACAAGACTAGGGAACACTGTGTTCAATTGGTATCCTTGATGGATTTTAGTTTTGCAGAATTTTGTTCTTGCTGGTAAAAAAAAAAACAACAAACAAATTTAGAGCTCAGGGGCTTAACTGAGAGAAGTAGTGCTTGGTGAGGTCAGCCTGCCTGGGAGTATCACTGAAAGACCTGATGCTGCTGCAGATCTGCTGCAAAGGCACTTTGGTGGCCCTTGTCTAGGCTCTGCCCAGTGCTGGCAGGCGGGGCCGGGGCAGGGGAGCGCTGGCTGCTATGTTGGCGCTTGGGGAGGCAACGGGCACTTCTGCAGAAAAATTTACTGCCCAGTACCTGCCACACTTTATTTTCTTCTCTGTATGTCCTGGGGAAAGGAAAAGCACTGACAAACAGGGCAGTGAAAGGTGGCAAGGAGCTCATCTTCCTTTGCACGGGTGTGAAAGCAGGTGGTGGGCTTGAGTCTGTACTTTTCCAAATGCAATAGTTTTGTCTATGCATCCCCCCACAAGTAGCTCATTGGGGAGATCCCTGTTCTTACGTGGTCAATTAAGCATTAACTTGTAAGTGTTACCTTGCATGGGTGGGTCAGGACTCGCACAGAAATTAGAAGAATCCCTTTCTATCACTTGCGTTATTTTAGCTTTTGGAATGGGTGAGGATTTGTTTTCCTCTCCTGAGTAGTCACACTGTTATGATGGAGAAGCTGAAGGGCCCAATTACCCACCCTGTGATGTTTGTGAAGCAATTAGAACTGACAGAGTCTGATTAAAACCAAGAAGTTATCACTTTTCTCTTGAGGCAGGAGGGGTGACTGTTTACAGATGAATACGCACCAAATCTACAATGGGAATAATTTCCTCACCCACTACGTAATCTCCTCTACTTCATTACTGGCTGAATGTATATAGCTGTATAGTTTTTTGCGCATGAATTAACACTTGTAGCTAATAGCAGTAAACTCACAAATGGACTATTACTTTTTATAGCCTTTTAGCAAAGTCAGCCTAATGGAGCAAAACTGTTAACAAATTAAGATACATTTGACAGGGCTTCAAGCAGGAATCATAACCCAGGAGTCACTGTTTGGGACACAAATCCAAAGCTATCTGTAGAACTAGCCTGTATCTCAGCTAGTGTGTGGTGGCAAGTGCTAAACCACAAAAAAAAAAAAAGAGTTAAGGCAACAGTTTTCGGTTCTTGGTGAGATTTTCAGAGCAAGGAACTGACTTCCTTTAATGTTTGTAAAGAGCCTGTCACATCTGTAGTGCTACAGGATATAAAATAGTAACAATAATAGTCATAGTAAAAATAAGTGTCATATTTGTCTACTTACGGCACTGTATATATTTTACACATTGTATGATTATCAGGCTACAGGAACATCTGATCTTCTGGGGAGAGTGTCTTTAAGCCATGGACAGAATATATTTGACAGTGCAGATGCAGGGCTTGTGGTGTTGGTTGCCTGAGCATGAAACAAACTGGAGTAAGAATGGCTGTAAGAGCTATCAAATATGTTCAAAACAAGACGCCTTTTCTAGCAGACACCCTGCTATAGCCTAACAGGGCATGGGGTTTCTGGGGGAAGTATTGCGGCTTCAGCTCCGTTTGTTTGTTTTTGTTTTTCTGCGATTTTTTTAAGTGAAGAAGTGGAGGTGGCTGGACAGAAGCTGCGTCTGCAGAGCAGCCAGATGTGCACTGGCTCCTCTGGTGCGTGGGAGTTAACACAGAGTAGCTGCCCACCTCAGAGCTTTCTGCCTCTTCTAGCCTGTGGCTTTCAACCCTGTCATTCTACTTTTTATTAGGGAATTCATAAAGAATCTAATCTCTTCTACCTC
Source organism: Fulmarus glacialis (assembly GCF_000690835.1). NCBI lineage: Eukaryota > Metazoa > Chordata > Aves > Procellariiformes > Procellariidae > Fulmarus > Fulmarus glacialis. The sequence goes on along the minus strand of NW_009224443.1, from coordinate 12,549 downwards.
ATCAAACCCCATCTCAAAGACAATCTTTCAGCCACCTTCAGGTCTTCCCTTGTTTTGGAGCTGGCTGATGGGGTGCATGCATCTGACATTGGTTCATTTTCTGCCTCACCTTTCCACAACAAGACACTGCATTTGATAAGACAGAGATGCCTTGAAGCCCCAACATAAGCTGTACCCTACCAGGGGGCTTTTCTCCAGTGCATTCTTATTATTGGAGCTTGTTGACTATACGCAGCATAACATCGTGCACCTGTGTATGCTCCTATCGAAGAGTTCAGTCTATGCCACCAGCTCCCCAATTGCTATGCTAATTAGTAACTCAAAGCCCAAACTTAAGAGACATTCAAGCTGTTTTTACTCCTCTTTCTCTATCTTGAACCTTCGCTCAGGCTTGCTAAAACTTCATTCAACATAATGTGAAGGCTTGTTCTCCTCCTAATACCTTGCGATATTCTGCTAAGAACGTCCAATGTTACAGTTCCAGCATAATTATATTTCCCCATAGGTGTAAAATGTGTCTGCATCAATAGCTTATTAAGAGTGTAATAAAAATTATGACCCCACAATTCTGCTATTAATATAACAATTCAGAGCCAAGAAAACTCCCTGATCCTTCTTATGCATCTGCTGTAACATGGTACAAGAGCAGAACACCTTAAGCCAGTTTAATCCCCTCTTTTCACCCCCTAGCAATATACATTGGCCCAAGAGAGTAACATGAATTGAAAGTTTAATTTATTAATATGCAATAGTGATAATGTCAAAAGAACAATATATAAAACCCACACAGAACAGGATTACACAGTACGTAGGGGAAAGCCTAGAGCTAATATTTAATATAGCAAAACACAGCCAAAAATAACTTCTCATCTAAGGAGCAAAAGAGGGACAACTCTGCAGGTGCCAGAGCAGAGGAGCCGTGGCAAGCAGCCTCCGCCTGCAAGGGCGCAGCCGGCCCCAACCAGCCGTTCTCTGGCTGAGCCCCCTCTCTGCTGGGAACCCACAGAGATCGTGGTGCTTTACATGAGCACCAACCGTTGGGGCAGTGACTGAAGTTCCCAGCTACCACCTTGTCTACCTTAAGGTCTCTCACTGCTCCAATTTAACAGTGCACACACGAATCAGAGCAGCAGACCCGAGTGGCACACATGGAGAGCAAGCCACGTCCAGTGCACAGCAAACTGCAGCAAATGGGGAGCCTCGCGGCTCAGAGCATTTCAGTAAGTGAAGCATGAAACCAACTATTCAGTTCAGCTAAATTGTTCACTTAAGCTTGGATGATTAAACTTTCACCTGCAGCCAAAGTATCCTGCAGCCTTAGCAGGGGTATGGACACATTAACGTTTCACTAGCTTTGCCATAAATGAGCAATTTGCCCTATAGTCTTAAACCAGTAGCACTCGCGTGAGTGGAAAATGTTTCAGCCTCCAAAGGACTGGCAGGTTTCAAACGCTTTCTGGAGTTTGCTTTCTTGCCCTTTACCTAAAAAGAACTACAGGGGAGGAAAGAACAAATGTGAAGGAATAAAACTCGTACTTTCCTAGCATTACTGAGCATACAATGTACAGCCTCTACCAGGAGAGCAGAACTCACTCTTAGAGGGCAAGTTGAGAGCGGGATGAGTTGGGGGTTAGATGCCAGCCAGGACCCGGCTGCCCTGCAGGTTTCCTACTCTGCCACGCATCTCTTGAGTGATGGGCTGAGGTCCAAGCTGACCATCTAGCCTGCCTGCTGCTCGGCACTGGCACATCCCTGTACGCGCGCACCAAAAACTGCAATAGCAAATAAGTAGGTGGTCAAAATATGGACCTACTTGTCTCTGTTGATTGAAGAGTCTGAGTCTGGCAGCCAGGGCTCTGTTAGCTGTTGTATCTGCAGATTCATCCCCCTCTGATTCCTCTTTCAGCCTTCCCCAGCTCTGATCTACGTGTTGTTCTTCCCTTTGCTGGAGTTGATTGCTCCCTTCATGGCGCAGTCTGAATTAGAAGAGCCAGGTCAGTTCAGCAAAGCTCTGCTGCTTTAAACTAACTCATCTCCTCTTGAATGCCACACAAGATGCTCAGCTCTCAAATAGCAATAATCTCTAAAAGGCAGGAGGAGGCCGTGGAGATGAGAAATGAGGGCAAACCAGGAGAGCTACCTCTCAGCTGAAACACCAGCGGCTAGAAGAGGATATGTGCCCACGGCCTGGATCTGCTCCATGTTGTGGATGAGAGTCCACAAGCACAATGGAAGAAGAAAAGGAGAAGAAAAGCAGTTGGGATTGCCCTTCCAGCCCCTTCTTCCCTGAGAGGGGTAGATAGAAGAGGATGCTGGTAGCAGCGGTTCTTGTTCAAGAGAGCAATCATCTCTAAAACTTTTCCCACTGGCGTTTCTCAAGTGCCAGGGCCTGGGCGGGTTAACGCAGGTCACAGCTGGCCTGTGCTGAAGTTTCACGTCACGCTGCCTGCTCTTATACATGGGGCTTCCATGATTTATTTGATACTTCTTTCAAAAGCTTTACTTCTAGCTAGCTGGCTAAATTAATGTATTTGTAGTCATCCAAAATGGGTGACTAACCGCAGGCTGGGCCCCGGCTGAGCGGAGGAGGCATGCGAGGAGAGAGGGGTCGGGAAGAGCCGTGTCTCTGCCCGGCCGCTGCAGCCTCTCACGGCTTTTGTGGTACTCTCCTGCTTTCCTCCTGCGGTTGCCATTGCTCTGCAATTTCCCTTATTGTGGTAATTTTTTTGAGTTTTATTTTGATACCCATTAAATCGGTGATTATATTTTGCTCTACTCAAAGCTTTTGTGGAGTGCGCCAGGGCTTTATTAGCAATAGCCTCTGCATCGGACTGCCGCTTACCCGAGGGAAAATCAAGGCTGCAAGGAGGAGGTTTGCCCAGGGCTTTGCATATAGGGTGTGGGGCAAGTCCCAGTGCGGCTGTGGGCCAACACAGGACCAAGTCACCTTGAAAGGGCAACTGTGAGTGTTGTGTTCATGTTAATACAGTTCAGAGCAGGATGAGGGCTCAGGCAGCAGAGATACGCCCAACACCAGAACTGTAGGGAGTGAAAGTCAACAGGTCCCTTGTCCTCTGAGCCCAGGGCACTGCTAGGTGATATGCCCAATCCCCCTCCATGGCCTTGTATGCTGGGTGAAGCAGTTGCTGGACTGAAGATAGAGTGGTTGCACCTACTCCATGGCCTCATTGACCAGAGGAACATGAGGCTGGAGACAGATAAGTGAGTCTCACTGGTAAAGTGAGTTTTACATCAGTGGCTCCCCAGCTGGTTTCTGCTCTACCATTAGGTAAGAAAAAAAAAATAAATCTAGTTTGCACAGTTGCTGTGGTTTTAAATATCTCATTGTATTACATCAGTCAGATGTAGGGATATGATAGATGGGGTGAAAAAGAAAAGTGTGAGACAGAAAATGAAGAAAAATGCCATCCTGTTCAGTACAAATGAATCTGCCCTGGGCTGAAGAGGGCAGGAGAGAATGACAGACAAATGCACAACCAGCAGTTGAAAGGCAAACCTGAAAAAGAGCTGAGAGGAAATAGGAGAGAGTGATTCTGTAGTAAAGGAAAAAAAGATTAAGATTTGACCTAGATACAAAGATCACTCCCATCCTGCCTCCCACTTGCTAGGTCAGGAGAGGTAATGACGAGAGCAAGATGTCCCAAGGATTGCTACGAAATTCCTCCTAGGTTTTGAGCTCACATAAGGAGGCTCAGCGGGAAACACAAGGTAGCTGTGCCGCACCATGTGCGAGCTGGCGTCTGCCTGGGCCGTGGTGAGGTCGAGTGCGGGGGAAATAATCTCGTTCACTGTGTGTCCCCATTCCTCAACTCCTCACAACAACAGGTAAAAGCCAAGAGGAAGAGGATGGTGTGTGTGGAGCAACGGGTGAGCATTATGTTAGCCTGCAAGTGAGATGCCTTTACTCAATGCTCGGCTTAACAGCAGCACCTCAGCTCCCACCGTGTGCAGAATCTGACCTCCTCAGTTCTTTTTATGTGGTTTTCCCCTGCCTTATGAAGGGTCAGGATCTTGCTGTTGTCCATCTCGAAATAAGGGCGTGGAGCTCGCCTGAACAATGTAATCTAATGACAATCTGCCAGTAGGTGATGAGTTTAAAAATATCAAGAGGTATCATGAGAAATAGCAGAAAAATAGAACTAGGAGTAATAAAATGAGGCTGATAAAGGAAGAGCCACCAGAAAAGTCTCCTGGGAGGTCTGCTATGCCGAGGCATGGCCTCTTGGGATAAATCTGAGCCTTCCTACGAAACCATTCATAAATTAAGTGAACTGTTTGCTTTTAAAAGCCTTGTAGCAGAGACAGCCATCCATATCAACTCACCTGTTAACTCTTGATATTTCCAGCCTCTTTTCTTTGCCTGTTGCCAGTACCCTGATTACACTGATGAGTTATCTTACACTGTTTCTTAACTGATGAGTTATCCAATCTTACCTGTGCCAGCAAGGCTTGCTCTGTGTGGAGCTTATTCACAAGAAATTAAACAAAAACATTTCTTGCTCAAAGTTCAAGCTATTTTACTTGGACATTGATGTCCTATGTTTGTATCCTGGACTTGAAGTAAGTTTTTAAAAGTGTTTGAAGTGACTGTTAAATTCTAGTTTAATTTTTAAAAGTGACTTGGGCACCTCACTCATGGGGAATTCAACCCATTTGAATGTGGGTCCATTTAAACGCTGGACAAGGTTTGGATCACATATTTCTCTAGCCAGGCTTGGATCTCTGATTGTAACTGAATCCAGACCTTTGTGCTTAAACTCTATAGCATGAACTGTGAAGGAAGAATACCGATATGGACTCTGTTGATAAAACCTTTGGGTACTTGTGTGAGATGTATTTAAGTAACGTTAGTGGTTTTTTGTGGAAAAACATATTTTACATTTGTTTTTTAATGGTCTTTAGAGACTGACAGTGAACACATATAACCTCATGTGTAACATGAAAATAAATCTTTTATCTGCTGGCTTTCATAAACATGGCCCACAATGCTTTTTTCCACTCCACAATTTGAGAAAAAAATTATTTGGTCCATTTAAGTGATGAATGCCCACAAAATAAAACGTTTTTTCTGGAATGATGACCTTGGGCAGATTAGAGCAGCTAGGTAAGAAATCCAGCAAGTATTTATCAAAGGCTTCTAAGACAGTGCAAACTCTAGTGAGTTCAAAAGCAAGAAACTTTTAGTCTTCATACAACTGACAGGGTCATAACGTTTCAAGAATGCCAGGAATCTGTGTGGCTGTTCCATTAAACACCCCTGATTAGTGAACGTGCTGATAAACTTCGAGAGTCAGAGGTCAACATTGTGGAGCCGAAGGTACCCCAGGTATCTGAAAATGTCTCCAGAATTCATGCTCTTCTCACCCAGTTAACCCCTTCCATCACTCCACCCATGGAGGCTCAAAAATGAAAAGAGAGTAAGTGTCTCGGACACGATATTTTCCAGACAACTCTGCAGAGATGTTGAGTTACTCTGAAAACTATGGAAAAATGACCTCAGGCACCTCCCATAGAAACGTTCTCAACAGCTGGTTGTTCTTTGATTTCAGGTTGAGCTCATAGTTAATACATGTGTAAAATACCGTGTTGCCACTGGCTCATCCAGCCTCTCTCCCCTCAACTTCAGGTGATACAATGATGGCAGCAGGCTGTGCATTAAAATACCTCCAGAGCTATCAAATTGCAAACACGACTGCAGTTTCAAAATACTCAGACAGGACCACTCGCATCACCCTGTCACTGCGCAAAGCTCTCCGCTTTGTTAAGGTTTTGTTGCAAGAGCTACGGCTATACTCCTGCCAAGTGCCTGTAGCAAGCAATTGGGAAATCTGTAAAAATATGGGCTGTGTGCCTGACCGTCGCTTTCGCAGGGCATTGGTTTAACTGCAGCACAACCAGGAGGGTCTCAGGAAGGCTGAATTATCCCAGCAGCTCCCCAAACAAAGGGGTGGTAGCCCATTTTTCAGGCAATTCCCCTAACTGGCAAGCCCACCCCAATGCAATATGGACATTGCTTCCACCTCAATCTCCCAGGCAGCAGCGCAGGGCTCAGAGTTTAACCGGTCCTGCAATATACGGCTTTTCATTCCACAGTCTGATTATGAGCTGCTGGAGGTACTGAGGATTCATGTCCGCTGAGGGCCACAGCGTGACCCCATCAGCTTCTTTGAAAATCAATAGGAAAAATGTCGGAGAATGCAAAGGAAGCAGGAACAGCCAAAGTAAAGACAAGTGATGTCCTGTAATGGCCGTAATGATTCTGAAACATGCAAGGTCACAGATAATTAGGAACCTAATTCTCCTTTGAAAGAATCTGTCAAGTTACTTCCCTACCTCAAAAACAATTGCTGATTGATGTTATTTATGGGCTAACAAACTCATTGAAAGTCTGAATGGAGGTTGTACAGCCTTTGCTATCCAGGTGGAGTTAGGTAGCCACAGCTGTAGAAGAAAACCCAAGTAAAGAGGTTTTCATTGTTGTAGTAAAATAGTCTTGATAGGACATGTTCCACAAAGGTGCCAACACTGCTGCAAGTGAGAGCCACAATGCAGCAATTCTGTTAATCAAAGCCTCAACAGTTTATGCTAGAGATCTCTCCCCATTTGGATGCTTTACTGTGCTGCAGTTGTTCAGAAGTGTTGTGGAGTGGGGAGAAAAGACAGAGGAATAACGGAGCTGCCTTGGGACCAGGCAAAAGTGTGCAGAGAGCCCAGGGCAGCTGGGGAGGCTGAGCAGGCACTAACAATTGCTTTACAGAAGGAACCAAAATTCGGGGACTCTTTCTCAGAGTATATGACAGTTAACACTTCAGGCAGAGGATGCTGAGCTCTCTAGGCTGCATCTGGTAGGATTTTGAAGCCAGTTTGTTCCAATATAGGCTACAATGTGCTGCTTGAAGCTGCAAAGCAGGAGAGTCAGTAGCTAACACTAAATGTCATTCTGCTTCCTCTCTACCAAACCCAATTGGTTTTGGTTTTACTTGTAATTGTAAAGAGCGAGGGAAGTGCTGGTCTGCTACAGGAGAGAGGTAAAAGGTTTTATAAGAAGCAATTGCGTCAGTTGAGAAGAAGGGCTCTTTTCCCTGGACTCTGTGTGTGCCTAGAGCTGGTGGCAAGGGAGCTATGGCATGGATCCAGACCCAAAGCAACTTCCAAACAGAGATGCAAGGCAAATTTGGACTTCAGCACAAGCGTGGGTGTTAGCTCAAAATGTGTAACGCAAAATGGACTCACAGTTCAAGGGCCAGGGCCACAGCTGGTGAAATAGCAACCCCACAACTCACGGACAAATTTTTGGGATTAGGCTAGGTGGCAGAAACAGCCAGGAGAAGGAAGAGGCTATATGAGCCTCTCATGTAGGTATAATTTTAAAAACACTGTAATTGTGAACTGCGTTTTGAGAGGTTTCTGGTAATGAGGTGTCTTAGGAGTTTTTCAAAGCTGGTTCTGCAGTTTTTTCACAGCTGCTTCAGCCTCAGCAAGGTCCTAGACTTGAGGAGAGATGGCTGGTCCTTCCCAGAGAAAGAGCAGTGTAGCTACAATTGTTTGGATCATTTTAACTTCAGAGATGTGGGATAGAGAAAGGCCATAAGAAAATGTGGTTGCAACACAAAGGATAAAACATACAAAAATATGATTAATTTTTCAAAGTCCTGAATTCTGCCCCATCCTGGGTGGAGTGAGATGTGAAATTCAGGCGATGATGAGCTTGCGGCTGGCTCCACGTGGGTTCAGCTGGCAGAGCTCTTTCAGCAATGAGGCTTCAACCCAATTCAAAGCAGAAATTCCAAGTTCCAAACCCAATAAAAACTCCGGTTCAAAAACCAGTTGAGATTTCTGCAAAGTGACAGCCAAGATTTTACCTCACCTCTAATTTATACAACTCAGACATTTAGAAAGCAAAGACACGAATAATTAGGTACACAGTAAACATAGCAAGGCTGTCTAAACCTTCCCGTATGGTTATGAATTATAAATTATGTATTTCCTCACATCCAGGTATTATTTTTGGCAATGGGGTTGTTTATGGTCTGCTATTTTGTTATCTAGATTTGTATCATTTGAACAAAAACTTCAAAACTGCAAATACAGTCAATACCCAGTACAGACATGGCACGGCCAGAGCACATGTGAGTCTGTTCTGCCAGACAGTGCTGGGTTTCTGACAGGTCAACCTGAGTGTCCCCGTGTTGCAGTATTATAGTTGGGAGCACAGTGTATGTATAGGTGGGGGGACATGGAGCAGACATGATCTAGCTCAGTTATTAGCCTGGTCTCAGTGCCAGCCCTGCCCAAGCCAGCGTAGGGGAGGGTGGGCAGCAGTAGCCGGCCCTCAGGGTGGGAAATCAGAAGCTCCACAGTGCAGGGCAGAAGAAAGCCAGTTTTCTCAGGTGAAGCTCAACTACAGCTGGGAAACCCTGCGCAGGAGCTGGGGAGCTAGCTTAGCTCTTGGGAAATTTGCACATCAATGTCCCTGTGCCAGAGGCTTCCCTGATGCGTGAGGTGAAGCCAGCGTTACCTCCCCTGGGAGCGCTGGGAGGATAAACTCTCCTGAGGTGGTGAAGCATGCCGAGTCTGCTGATGGTAGATGATCTCAGGGCATGCCTACAACAAAGTGGTGAGATTGCAACTGGTGCAGATCAGATAGGCTCCCACGTGGGCTGCACTACCCAGATCTCAGCTACTTGCTTGGAGGTTGGGACCTTGTGTGGCCACGATTAAGTTGCTGTTAATTTGCAAGTAACCCCATGAAAGCAGCTGAGGTCTGTGCCTCCTCCAGCCATACCCATAGGTCTGCAGTACAATTACATACACATGGGGGCATGGGTTTCAAATGGTCACCATCATGTTGCCTTTGGGTTTCTTGCTGCTTTTTTTTTTTCTTCATTATTGCAGACTGCATTTGGAGAGGGACTGTGTTATCCTACCTGGATTACGGATTATTGTCAATGCCAAAACTGGGCTGGATTATACAGCGGCTGGTGCAAGACCAAACCTGAACAAAATGCATGTGTTTGGTTTCTCTCGTCCCATCCCTGTGGATCCACTCCCATTCACACAGATACCTTCCACATCTCTTCTTCAATTTAAGGTGGCCTTAAAGTGAGAGGAAATGCTGCATACAATAAATGGGCACTTTAACTTCACAGTCTCTTTATTCTGATATTTCCCCCCCCTCATTTTAGTAGGTGAGTCTTCGTTTCTAAGCAGTACTGTACCAATTGGCAGAGGTACGTTGGACATGTATGGGACCGAAGCCTGGGATGTTTTCTAACACAGAGCTTCGCTTATCTGTGAACTTTCACATTTTCCTTTGAACAAAAGGCTACTACTTAAGGGGAAAACAGAGTCAAGATCCAATGACATGTCATGTGTCATGTGTGCGTGTGTGTCCCAGCAACTAATAATATCCTGTTTCATCAGCATTCACCCTCTTCTCTCCCTTCTATTATTCAAAGTTTTTTTTTTTTTAATTTCTTATAAGGGGCACAAGCATAACTTTCACCCCAGCAGAAAACATTTCAAGTGCTGTTGTTGCTCTGTATGTGGTAGACTCTGTCTCCTGCTTCCCAGCACTGAAGTATCTGGAGCCCAGATTTGTAGTCAAGATTTCAGGCACATTTTTGTGGCCTCATAGTTCTTATTTAGTTTAAAAAAAAAAAAAAAGAAGAAAAAAGAAAAAAGGAAAAAAAGAAAAACTATTTTAATAATTTGACCTGCATTTTCATCATTTCTAATGTCTGCGGCATCCTTCCAGATGTGTTTCTGCCTGTCTGACCCTCCTGTCAATACTTATTAATTTCATGCCAATCTTTTCAAGTGTGTTTGGAAACAAACAGGAAAAAGTTACTCTAAGGTCAAGAATGAGCCCAGGGAAACGAAGCAGGAATTATCATGCCCCCTACAACAGTTTATATTTCTGTAGTTTTCTCTATCTTGGTCTTTAAATGGGCTCTACACATACAGATCTGTAAAACATCCCTGAAAAGGGAAGGGGCTACTCGAGTCCTTGATGTGAGAGGAGGCACCAAGGCATTAGTTACCAAAGTGAACCAGTGAGTCAGTGGTAGAACGAGGAGGTCCAAGGCTCCAACCACTGCGTAAGCTCTTCTGCTGGAGAAGTGAGACATGGACATCTCAGGGAGAGAGCTTTGGCTGCTTAAATAACCATCCACTGAAATGACCTGGCGGATAAATGGTGTTGAAAAACTTGGAACTCCACAGGCAGCAGGACCAGTGAGTTCGAAGTGTCCTCAGTGTGCAAAGTGCTTACCCAGAGCTGCAGCTTTCTTAATTTGATAGGCTTACCAAGTCAGTGTAAAACAAAATCTAGCTAATGATTTAAACCTAGAAACAAAACTTGTTTCTCCAAGTTGTCTCCAAGAAAACCATAGGAGAGGCTACTTGCTTTGGTTTTTTATTATTCTGCCCCATTCATACAGCTAGAGAGCTGTGTTTATGGCCTTCAGCTCTTCGGAAGAAAAGTGAAGAAACACCAGCCAGCGCTGAAAAAAGTAAAGGACGGGGGTGTCAGTAGTCCTGGATGAAGCCTGTCCCAGCGCTGTGGGTAACTGGTGCCTTGGCAAACATGGCCTCTTTTCCCCGGAGTTTCTCCCCGGTGGGAATGAAGAGCCTCCCAGACCCGGGTGCTCGCTGCAGGGGTGGCGGGGTCAGGCAAGATAATTTTTGGAGCCTCCTCAGTAGGGTGAGAAGTGCTTCTAAAGAAAGGGCAGCCAAACCTGAAATAGCTGCAACACATGGAGGAGAAAAGCCCTACGAGAGGAGGTCGCGGTGGGAGCCTGGCTCTCTGGGGCTCTCCCGGGCTGTCGCAGCGGACGGGAGCCGATTGCCGGGGAAAATACGATACAACTTGGAGCAAAGTGAATTTACTACGTCCTGAGCCGCAGCCCAGTGCTGCGCCAGAGAAAGTGATGGAAACGGGGTAAAACCCGTGTCCCTGTGAAGTACTATTGCAAGCTCCTGCCTCCTGCCCCGGAGACCCCTGCGGCGGCAGCTGGGGCGGCAGCAGGGCTTTGCTGCGGCACCCACCCCACCCAACCTGCGTTTGCCGGGCTGCAGAGCCCCCGTCCCCAGCCCAGCTGGGTGATCTGGTCCCTTCGGCAGCGGTGGGACTGATGCAGCTCCACGCCGGAGGATTAGAAATGGGGTGAGGCTTTCCCAGCTGCAAAGGGCTTTCCAAAACTGCCCTCTCCTGGTTGTGAGCGCTTCGAAGTAATTATCGTGGCCTGATGTCCCAACGTGCTCCGTGGATTAGGCCAAGGAGGGTGTGCGTGGACTGTCCGGTAAGCAGGGGTTCCTTCGGGCTGGGAAAATCTTTGTGTGGCCCAATGAGCCAGCCACGCACGCATCTGTACCAAGACAGCGGTACACGGGGGCTCAAAGTGCCCCGAGTCCCTCAGCTATGTATCGGAGAGACCTGACTGCGCTTTCACAGGTAAGTACAAGTCTGAATTTGCATGTTACGTTGCACATTCAAAAAGAAAAGAAACGTTGGATTTTGTAGAGGGCTTTTACTAGAGGAAATTGAAAAATATGTATCTGACATATCTGAAGACTTGGTTTTAACTTGCATCCTGATTGTTCCAGATGTTCCCCAGATGTCAAAGGGAACCAGGCATTGAAACAGCAGAACACATTTGTTTTAACAAGTTCTGGCTTCAGTATTGCCAAAGAATTAAAAGCCCTGGGTTTGTTTTGATTTTTCTTTCACTGGTAACTCTAATACCTATTAATTGTCTACTAATGTAATTGAAGGTGAATTAATTCCTTTTTATTCCAGACAGCGTGAGGTTGATATACATCCTGATCCTGGCTGCTTCCTAATCTCTTCTCTTTGGGTTTGTATGGTACCGAGCGGCTCCTGGAAGAGAAGTGCTGTAAACATCAGCAACGATCGATGCACACCACAGGGGTAAAAACAGAGAGCTGAGCTCCTCCACAAAGGGTGTATAAAACTCATCAACTTGGGGCTTCCCTCTTCAGCACTTCCCTTGACAGAAACATTTCAGGGCACGTGGAAAAGTTGAAGGCTGCAGGAGAGGTTGGAAACTGCTCCGATGCGCTGACGAAACCTCCTTAGCAGGGCCCAGCGTCCCTGGGGAGCGGCAGCCAGGGCAAGGGGCCTCTGCTCCCCCTCCACGGCCGGGGAACGGAGCTGCGGCCCCGGGGCACGACCAGGCTGGGGCAGCCCTCGCCTCCTCCCGGGGGAACGTGGGGTGAGGGAAGGGTGTGCTTCTGCCTGGGCCTTCCCTTCCCGCCCTCCTTTCCCTTCCTTCTTTTCCCCTTTCTGCCTAAGTGAGAAATCAACATTCAACTCCACTTTGATGTGCAAAAAATGCATTTTTTTCAAGAATCATTAAAAAATCAGTATTATTTCCATTACCTCGTCTGGGTGCAAGGGAATCAGCTGCTCCTAACACTCCTGGGACAAATTTCATCGCATTGAAGGAGATGCCGTTAGTGGCAGAGACTATTTATAGTGTTTTAAGTCTCTGGAAGCAGAAACTC
>NW_009224442.1:2514-2760 GCF_000690835.1 Fulmarus glacialis | reverse complement strand
GGGCCGAGCTGAGAAAACTCCCCCCAGGCCCCGCAGGGGAGTTTTCTCCCCCCAGCATCCCCCACCGCGCGGGGTCCCGCTGCCCAAGCCCGGCACCCGCTACAGAGTGGGTGTAGGCTGTGAGGACCCAGGCCCCAGGAGAGCACCCCCAAGCCAGGGGTCTCCAATGGGGGTCTTGCCCCCACTGCGGGGCAGCTGTGGGGACGGGCTCAGCACAGGCTCACCGCATTTTAGCTGTGCACGGCG
>NW_009224442.1:2014-2286 GCF_000690835.1 Fulmarus glacialis | reverse complement strand
CAAGTTAGCAAAGGGGACCCTGCAGGGACAGGGGTGCCCAAGGGACACGAAGTCCCCGTTGAACCTTGGCAGCTGTCAGGGGCGGGAGCAGGGAACGGGGTTGGAAGCGGGCAGAAGAAGAGATCCTAACTGGGCTCTGGGATCTGAGCGCAAACTGCTTTTCCTAACACTGCAAATGCACTGAGTCCCCCCCAAAATCAACAAGTTCGTTTAAATTAAAGCAGATGTGCATACAAGAGGGGCACCGCCATACCCAGAGCACAACGCAGAGG
>NW_009224442.1:1401-1989 GCF_000690835.1 Fulmarus glacialis | reverse complement strand
CCCCCAGCCTCCCAAAGTGCTTTCAGTTTGGTAGCCCCATTCCCTGCCTCTTTTGGCTGGCACCTGGACGTCAGCCCTGGCAAACGATGATAGCTTTAAACCCAGCGTTTCCAGCCCAGGTTTGGACTTTTACAGGGTACCAAAAGTTGTAGCTGCCCGCCCACCACAAAGGCTCCCAGAAAATCCTGCCAGCCACCAGCACCCGTGGCAGACCCCGAGTGCTTTGCAGCGCAGCCCTGGAGCCCTATGGGAGCCCGGCTGCGGGTCTCTGCGCGCCCCCCTCCCGCGAAAACGCTCCAGGGAGCTGGCTGCAGCTTGGCTTCCAGCAGAGCCAGGCAGAGCGACGGGTAAAGCCCCACAGCCTGGGAACAGCCTGCGCCCGCCTGCGGGAGCGAGTGCGTTGGGAGTTGCATGGATTGAACACACTGCTGCGGAGTCAGATGAAATCACTCCTGCTCCGTGGAGCAGCACAGGAGCAGCCCGGGGCTGGGACGGCAGCGCAGCGCCCTCGGAGCCCCCCTGCCCTTCGGGGGACGGGGGCCAGAGCCACAGTTGGGCGCAGGAGGGCTGGGGGGCAAGGGTATCCCA
>NW_009224442.1:541-989 GCF_000690835.1 Fulmarus glacialis | reverse complement strand
CTGCTGCGCCCCCGGCGAGGGTGGGGGGGTCCCAGGCTCTGCTGTGCCTGGCGCTGGCGGGTTGGCCCTCTCCCGATGACAGCCCTGCTCAGGTCAGCTCTGAAGGAGTTCAGCACCCAAATGGACAAGCCTGCCCGTGTCTATAGGGTGCAGGGATCAGGGTCCTGGGTCAGTGTCCCCGCTGTACCCGGCTTTACTAGCTGTGAGGGCAAGCGAGTGGTACACGCCTGCCAGGTCCCTTGCACCCATAGGTGCTCTCATCCTTCATACCATGGCGGGTCTCCGATCACCCCAAAGCTCCCCCGATCCCAGGTGCTGGGTGAGATGCCAAACCACCCACCTGCCTTTGGGGCCAGGGGACCACGCAGAGCCACTGCCACCCCGAGCAACAACCCACTGCCACCAGGACATGGGCTGACACCCGCTGTGCCCCCCTGGGCTGTCCTCC
>NW_009224442.1:0-427 GCF_000690835.1 Fulmarus glacialis | reverse complement strand
CCCTGCCGCCGGCCTGGGAACAGCCTGGCTCTTGCTCTGAGAAGATCCCCTCTCCCTTTCAAGTGGGCTGGTGAGCTTTGACTTGGTCTTTGCACAGGCTTCATGGCATCGCATGATAATAATGTTCTGTCACAGTGGGTGACCTGGACCTTGTCCTGTTTCCACACATTTGGAGCCACCTGGCTAATGAAGTGGATATCGTTTTCTGGTCCATCTCTCTCACCCTATTGCTCTTCCCCCTTCCTCCACGCCCAGCTCCTCTGAGCGGTGTCAGGAGCCCACTGCAATCAGCCTTTTCCCATCGTTGTCCGGCACAGCTCATTAACTCCTCTCAGCAGAAGAGCGTGGCCATTACGGCTCGGGGGGCCGATGGGTGCCCCGTGGGGCTGGGAGCACATAGTTTCCCAGCCAGGGGAAGGCCCAGCCC
>NW_009224441.1:1384-1656 GCF_000690835.1 Fulmarus glacialis | reverse complement strand
TGTTATTTTAACTTGCTGCTCTTCTGACTTTTCCCACGCCTGAACCTGCGCCGCGGGTTTAATCCTTCCAGCCCTTCCCAAAGATGCTCAGGAGATGTCTACAGCCCTAAATCCCCCCGGACAAGCACCTCCACGAGGGACAGGGGTCCCGCCGGTCGGCCCTGCGGGAACAGCCTCAGCCTGGGGGTTTGCCAGTATTTAAATCCCTTCCCAGCTCCACAGAACCGCTGCAGAAATGAGAATTAAGAAGCTCCTAATCTTTGCCGGCGGGG
>NW_009224441.1:732-1224 GCF_000690835.1 Fulmarus glacialis | reverse complement strand
CGGGGGGCTGCGGTGAGGGTTAGGCCAGCCGGCAGTGGAGCCTGGGGCTGGTGTGGAGCAGCGGCAGCCCGGTGTCATCCCTGTCCCATCCCTGTCCCATCGCGGTGACGCTGCTCCTCAGTGAAGGAGCTGGGAGATTTCCACGGGGGTGGGATCAAAGTGGGATCAACTGAAAACGAGTTGTTTGCCCACAGCTAGCAAAAATTGTGATTGCACCCAAAGGTTTTTTGTCTCCCCCCTGAAATCCCCAAGGAAAGCTGTCCCCAGAGCCCTCCAGGTGGTCTTGAGGTGTTGGTGGGGCAGGAGGAGATGCCCCAGGGATTTGTCTCCAGGATTTGGAGGGCAGGAGCCCCCCAGGGCTCGGACCCCCGCGCACCGACTGAGGCTGGACGGGGGTTTCAAGCCAGCGCCTGGCTCGGGGCTCGGGGAAGGACGTGGCGGGGGCCGGGGGGGGTTTGGGGTGCCCGGGGGCTCCTCGGGGGCACGGCGGGG
>NW_009224441.1:0-717 GCF_000690835.1 Fulmarus glacialis | reverse complement strand
GGCGGGGCCTGGGTGGGTTTTGGGATGCACGGAGCATCCTCGGGCTCCGGCCGCGGTGGCCGCGCTGGGTCCCTGGGGTGGGGGTTGTACAAGGTCCAGATGATGGAAAGGTCTCAGAAGCAAAATCTAGTTCTCAAACCATTTTGGTTTGGATAACAGATTCACGAAATGGTACTCGGATCCAAGCAGGTGAATTCTCTCTCCTGCACCGGGGTGATTTCCATGACACCAGCATTGCCAAAGGAGTTTGTAACTCACATCTGTCACCCTCAGAGGAGGGGTTTGGTGCTGGGCTGAAGGCAAAGACTCCAGATTTCCCAAATCCAAATTTCCTCCAGATTTCCCAAATCCAAATTTCCTCCAACTCAGAGAAAGGCATCGCCGCCTGCAACGGAGCGACCCAGACCGTGGCGGCCGCTCTCTTCTCTCTCTGCACGTGGCTCAGCTCGGCTGGACCTCGCCAGCGGGTAATTCCCATTTGAGCTTTGCTGTGGCGGGGGCAGAGGGTGGGCTGCCGCCCTCAGGCTCCGTCTGCAAGGAACCAGGTTCGGGGCTTTGCTGTGAGCGGCCCCCGGCTCCCCGAGGACACAGAAATCGGAATTTCCTCCTCTGCCCATATTGACCTTTTAAAAAATGCAGCAAAATTGGTCTTCTCACCTTGCTAGAACCTCACAAGCAACAAAGCTGGGAGAATTTATTGAATTTTAAGAAAAGGAG
>NW_009224440.1:40941-43084 GCF_000690835.1 Fulmarus glacialis | reverse complement strand
GCCTCCGACCGCCACATCTCCCACCAATCCTTCTCTGTGAACAGCAGTTTTTTTCTGTGATTTAGGATAGAAAAAGAAGATAAATGAATCAGTTCTAAGGAAAAATGAAGACGATTCAAAATTTTGTGCTGGTCATTTTGATAGAAAAATTATTACTTTGGTAGTGATGCAGTAGACACCATATCTTTTAACTAATTCTTCATGAAAAAGTCTTTGTTCCACTTGAAAAATTCATTACATTCAGTCAATCAACATCATCATCACGTAATCAAATTCCATCAGCACAACAATATTTTAAAGTTAATTTTTGCAAATCTCTAGTGTATCCTGGCTTTCAATAACATAAAATGACAGAAGAACCTTTCCCTTCATTTTGTCGATTGTTTGCATTCAATATCTAAAAAGACCACACTTTAAAAAAAGGGGGAAAGGATTAAGCGTTTCTGACTCTGAGATATCTCACATCATTAAGCCACCAGCTGCATACATTTTTAATATCAGAGAAAACATGGTAATTGATATATGTGATTCTGGATCACACTTCAGATTTTAAATTATTTCACTCGACTGAAATGTGTTTAAGTGCACTATCCAGACACTTTCAGTAATTCTGCTTTTAATGACTATCCATCTCTCCAGTGCTACCTTTGATGTTAAAATAGTCCAAGAAATAATGTAATTTTCCCACATTCTCGTTGGATTATATTCAGATGTTTCTTAAATATTTTCTTTAAGAACTCTCCCTGACCCCAACAGCAGCAAAAATGTGAAAAGATTTTACTTATAATAATGATATGTCTTGTAGTTTGCTAAATTCATTCAGATTATCAGGACCTCAAAACCAGCATTGATTGCTGAATCTGAAATAATATCAAAGGAATAAATCAAGAGGTTACAGCAGACATAAAAATACAAGATATAGCAATGAGTTCCTAATAATTAATGTTTCCAAGATTACACTGTCTAAGACCTTAAAGATATAATCATGTTCCTATGAATCAAAATTAGTAGCTTCAGAAGTTTGGTTACCCAGTGTGCCTATGGTCCACTAGGCCAAAAAGGAGCATGTACAATCCAGTGCCAGATAATATTTAATTCACTAGCAATGAGCAGATGCATAATTGAATGCTTCAGATTAATCAGACTTTGCCATAGAACTCTCCGAACTCTATAAGCAAATAAAGAAACTCAAAAGACATTATAATCAGCATAGTTAAAATGAGCAAATCCATGCTTTCACTTATTATTGTACATTATTTCCAGCTGCAGATAGAATCTGTGAGGTTTTTACCTATCAAAAAAGAAAAAAAAAAGCCCAGGATGTAACCTGGAGTAACGGTCTAAAACACTTCAGTACAAATGCTGTTACTAGTGGAAAATTCTTGAACTGTTGTTGTGATACACTTTATTTCTTCATTAAGGAGGAAGAGACAGACTCATCACAACCTTATGTAACAACTCCAGTTTTAATTTTTCTTTTAATTCTCTATGTTAAACTCACCTTACAGCCAGGGTGCAGTTTTGAAAATGAAGTTTGCTTTTGCTGAAAGAAATAGTTTTCATTACGATGTTGGCTGGTTTTGTTAGTGTTTTCAGACAATGTGGACACTAATAATAGGGCTTCACTGAAAAATGCAGAGTTGTTATAATTTTAAAGAGATTGCTTTGATACAAGAAACAGATTTGTACAGGCTCTGGACAATTATTATGTAGGAAAAATCAGTGTAGCTCTCTTACTTCTTTCCTGTAACTGTCATCTTTCCCTTTCAGATCCCCTCTCCTCTTTAGAACCACTAAAGCTCAAGATACCCAGAAAGTTATGTTCTACCACCAGCACGTCTTTTTTTTTTTTTTTTTGAGAATGTATTATGCTTGTATTCGAGAATCTTCTTTTTCTTTACATGATATTTTTAATAGAATCAGCCAGGGATCATTTTATTGATTCTTCCCTAAAGATTTTGTTTGGTTGTAGACCGAGATGCATGACCTTCTTCTGCTTCGGGCTACAATTTAATTAATCACTGTGAGTAGAAATGATCCAGACAACATAGACTTCGTTTGACAAGGGGTTTTTTCATTGCATTTTGGTTTGTTTGTTTTCAGATCTTTTTTCTAAAGAATATTTAATGGTATCTAAGTGTGC